>NC_057801.1:470859277-470863585 GCF_018294505.1 Triticum aestivum
CCCAGGATAAAACGCGCTACTGCTAACTTTTTTTTCTTTTTTTTCTTTTTTTCTTTTTTTCTTTTTCTTGCATTTCATTTTCCACAACTTATTAGTTCCTTTTTCTTTTTCTTTTCATTTCATTTTGCAAAACTTCCTTTCTTTTTCTTTCATTTGCACTTTTCTTTTTCTTATCTTTCTTTTGCACTTTCCTTCCTTTAATTTGGTCTGTAGTTTGAGCAATATACCACTGTTACCCTCCGGATAATAGTTAGTATAATATATCTTACATCATCTGACCGCTATCGGCGGTATAAAAAATAGCTAGACACACATAGACTTTGGGGATTAGTTTGTCAGCTTGGGCGGTGATGACGCTTCAGACTGATCTTCTTCCCTCTTTTGTTCGTTGTCGAATAATTGAACCCATGGTCGTGACTTTTCCTTCTCCAGGGATTACGATCTTTCGTAGGTAATGTAGTCTTCATTCTTCTTTTGACATATGTTTCGTCATCATCAGCATCATCTTCCCTCATCGGATCACCATACTGGTCATAGTCTTCCTCGTTGGCGACTCCATCCATTCCGGCGATGCTCCTTTTGCTTCTCCTCATGACAACACGGCTGGGATTGATCGGATCAGTTATGAAGAAACATTGTGTCACGTGTTTAGCATGTATCCATGGCTCATTTTTGGCGATGGCGTTGACGGTACCGCTATCAGAGTCGGGTATACACATGGTAGTGAAATGTCGGTTTTCTCTATGTACATTCTTAGCCCATCTGACACGGAACATCGTCGCGCTATGCAATCTAGAGTAGTTAAGCTCCCATATCTCTTTGACCCTTCCGTAATATCTTTCAATTACATTCCCGGTCATGGCTTCCATCGTCACCCCTGAGTTTTGGTCATCACTGTTTATATCTTTCTCCTCCGTGTAGGACATGTATCCGTTGATAGCGTATGCTTGATAAGTCGCGAGGTTGGTCGAGGAGCCATGTGCTAAGGCGTATATGAGTGTTCCGTTCAGACAACCCTCTTCTGGGGGATTAGCCAGAACTCGCTCTTTGAACCAACGCACGAAAGTGGAGTTGTGCTCTCTAATAACTTCAGCGTCCGTCCTGTGCACCCCACGGTCACGGTACTTCTTTGCGATGGTCTCTTTGTGCAGTGTCACGAAATCTTCTAGCACATCTAGGTGTTGTAGCACTACTAAGTTCGCCCTGTCAAGGTCGTTTTGTCGGCCCGAGCGTAACAGATTCACATCCCTATGACCGTTGGTGTGACCTTCGCCTTCGAGCCTTCCACAGTGCTTGTTGACGGGCAAACCAACAACAGGGTCTTTGGTCAGATAACTCTCACAAAAAGAGATGCACTCTTTGTTCAGATATCCCTGGGCTATGCTTCCATCTAGACGGGACATGTTACGAACGAATCCTTTGATGACCCCATTTATCCTCTCGAACGGCATCATGCTATGCAGGAATGTTGGCCCTAGGTCGATGATGTCGTCCATGATGTGGACACATAGATGCACCATGACATCAAAGAACGCAGGCGGGAAGTACATCTCTAGCTCATGCAGTATCACAACAATCTCTTCTTGTAGCCTATGTAGTTGCTTCACACGATCGACTTTCCAGAGATAGCATAAAAAAAGTGGCATAGCTCAGTAAGCGTCTCACGCATGTGTGTGTCCATAATCCCTCTAAGTGCAACCGGGAGTAACTGCATCATCATCACATGACAGTCGTGAGACTTCATCCCACTGATCCTTTTTTTCTTAGTGTCCAAATATCTGCTTATCTTCCCACAGTATCCGGAACTAACTTTGATTCCGGCAAGGCACTTGAACAATTGATCGACCTCCTTCGGATCTAAGGTGAAGCAAGAGGGGGGGGGCAATATTGTTCTTCCTTCTTGTTTACTTTTTTTCCCCTATCTTCCGTCTCCGTCTCCGTCTCGGTCTCCTCTGACCTTTTACCGGGCATTTGGAGATCTTTCCTGATATTAAAAAATTCCAGTTTCTTGCCTTTGGCCCATCCTTGGTCCTCTCCGGCATGTTCATCAATGTTCCAAGCAAACTCTCAAGGATATTTTTTATATGCATTTGATCAAGGCTATGAGGCGTGTCGAGTATGGGCCAGTATTCCAAGTCCCAGAAAACAGATCTCGTCTTCCATATCTTCAGCAGGGGCTCCGGCGCCTTTTTCTTCGTCTTTCCCGGGGAGGGGCACTCTTCCCAGTTCTTCAATAACTCATATATTTCTGAAACGCTACGCTTACATGGAGGACCTCGATGCTCAGCCTTACCATTGAATAGATCTCCATGCTTTCTCCATGGGTCATCCTTCTCGATCCATCTTCAATGCCCCATGTACACGATTTTCAAAGACCCGCCATCTTTCGATAGCTGCAGAGAAGTCGTATCATCCATGCACTTCGTGCATCCGCAATATCCATGGCACACATGGCCGGAGAGATAGCCGTAACCGAGATAGTCCTGCACTATCGTGATCAGCGTGGCTCTCATGTAGAAATACTCTCCTTTGATTGCATCCCATGTCTTCGCCGGCATTTTCCATAAGGTATCTAGCTCCTCTTTCAGTAACCCGAGATACAGATTTATATCATTTCCCGGTTGTCTCGGCCCTTGAATAAGCATAGCCATGTGTATGTATTTTTCCTTCATGCACAACTAGGGGGAGGTTGTACATCCATACAAACACAGGCCATGTGCTATGATTGGTGTTCTAGTTGCCAAATGGATTCATGCCATCACTACTAGCACCAAGCACGATGTTCCTTGGATCATTTGCGAAAAATTCAAATTCAGCATTTAATGCTCTCCACTGGCTAGCATCTACGAGGTGTCTCAGCTTCGGCTCATCTCCGTCATCTGGCTTCACCCTCTCCGCATGGTAGCACATAAGGTTTGCTTCCTTAGGATCTACGAAATACCGCTGTAGATGCAGAGTGATCGGAAAGTACCATACAACTTTCTATGGAGCTTTCTTTCCGAACTTCTTATATCGTTAAGCATTGCACTTTGGACAGATGGTTTTTTCCGCGTGCTCGTTTCGATATATGATGCAATCATTGATGCATGTCTGATATCTAATATGTGGCAGATCAAGAGGGCACACGATTTTCTTTGCATCCTCGACACTAGTAGGACACAGGCATCCCGCGGGAAGAACCTTCTTTAGATACTTCAGAAGCTCATCCAGGCTTGTATCAGTACATTTGTTTTTTGCCTTTGTCTTTATAAGTTCTAGTGTGAAATCCAAGCGGGTCACCTCGGGATTGCAACCATCATACAAAGAAGTCATCGAGTCTACCTCCAGCTGCGCCAGTTTGGCCTCCTCTCTTGAAGCAGCTCTGTAGCTAGTCGTCTTCTTGCGAAGCAGGTCTCGAACATGTGGGTCCCGCATGGCTGAACTTAGTAGCGACGAAGACGTCCGCGTGTCCGCGTCTTCTCTGCCTTGAACTGCCTCTTCACCATCGACATTTCCGAGGCCGTCTTCCTCTTCGGGCACATAATCGGTCATCTCTTCATTTGGTGGCCCCATGTCGTTATTTCCTGCCCCGTCGACGTCCTCATCATCATCATCATCATCATCATCTTCTTCACTTATACACCGAGTATGGCCAGACATGAAACCATGCATGAGCAGGTGCGCCTTGAATTTACCACCCTTAAAGGGGTCGAGCCTGACTCCTCCATTGCATTTTTTGACACGGACACAAAACATCCTTCAGTCTTTTTTCATACATGTCATCCACAGCGGGTTGCTAGTATCTTTCCTCCATCCTTCCATTGACCTTCATTATCACCTACGCCCGGAGCAAATATTATAACCACGTATATATGCATGCATGGATCAAATTCATACAAAAATTCGGCATGACCTTCCCTAAACATAGGACATATTGAGTTTGCATGCCCGAAATTCGCCGAAACGGAATTGAATCGACATTTCGGCAAAACATAGGCAAGTCATGTCACCCACATTATTTCATCAAATACACAATGTAGGCAACTCAAATTATGCCACACACAATTCGATATATATATTCTCATATCGCCCATATATATATACACATATAGTTTTGGTCCAATCCACACAAACACCTTTTTTTGCTCACCTATGTGTCGAGAGGGATATCGAGCACCTTTCTTCTTAATTACCTAGTAGCTCTAGATATATAGCTCTAACTAGCTAGCTAGCTAGCTAGGGAGAGAGAGAGAGAGAGAGAGCTAGCTAGCTAGGGAGATAGTGGGAGAGGAGAGGGAGAGAAGAGGGAAGGCATTAATGGAAGAGGGG
>NC_057801.1:471573791-471584400 GCF_018294505.1 Triticum aestivum
GTTGGATGAACAGTTCCCGGTGGGGGGTGGATGAACAGGACCCCATGGTTGCCTCTGGATGAACAGGACCCCGATCGATCGAGCCGGTTGGGGCTAGATGAACAGGACCCCATGGAGGGCTGGATGAACAGGACGACCCCGTGGAGGGCTGGTTGAACAGTAGCCGGTGGAGGGTTGGATGAATAGTACCCCGTGAAGGGGTGGTTGAACAGGGGCCTGTGAATAGGGCTGGTTGAACAGTAGCCGGTGGAGTAGCGCGCGGTGGAGGCTGGATGAACAGGAGCCCGTGGATGAACAGTCGCAGGTGGAGGCTGGAGGAGGTCGATGGTGGATGAACAGTAACCCGTGGAGGTTGGAGGTGGTCGATGGTGGAGATGGACAGTATCTCATGGAGTCACGTTCTGCGGTACGCCACACCCCTCCCGATGAACATGACCCCCGTTTCGACCGTAGCGCTCCAACACAAGTCTGTTTCCTCCATTTTGCGGTACGCCACATCCCTCCCGATCAGCAGGACCCCGTTTCGACCGTAGGAGGTCCAACAAAAGTCCGTTTCCTCCGTTTTGCGGTACGCCAGACCCCTCCCGATGAACATGATCCCGTTTTGAACGTGGCCGGTCGAACACAAGGCCATTTCCTCCATTCTGCGGTACGCCAGGCCTCGTTTCCATTGGCTGTTCTATCCAAGCCGGTTGGCTCCCAGGCGTTCCGTTGCCTCTCGATGAACATGACACATTCTGTTGCCTCCCCATGAACACGCCGATGATGCAATTTCTCTGTTCCGGCCCAGCCATGCACACGAGCCCTGGCCGTATGTATGTGCGAGTAGGCATTCGAGACCCCACCCGTATGTACATACGTGGCCGTATTTACGTTCTTGCACCCTGGCCGCTGTATGTATGTGTACATGCTACATGCATGCCTCTACTATGACACGTACGTGTCTACATCGACCAGTATGTACGTACACGTTCGCAACCAGAATGACAATGCTACATACACTTTGACCAGGTGAGTCCCGACTGTTAGGCACTTCCTTGCGTGAGAAGATGTAGCTGGTGGGTCCCAGCAGTCAGGGGGCAAATCATTTTTTTGCCCGGACGCACTTCCTTGCGTGTGAAGATGTAGCTGATTCGTCCCAACAGTCAGGGGGGAAACGAAATACGGTGGCCCGTCCGGTTGGTCCCCGCTGTCAGGTGGAGGAATAATTATTTTGCGCATAATAAGGAGGCACTTCCTTGCGGCTGTCGTGGACCCAACTGTCAGCCTCTCCACGTACAGTACTCTTCCGATGGAAGTCAGTCGTTGACCACATTGGGCACGCCACGCCGAGAGCACCACAGTGGTGGATGACAGCGAGGCTTAGGAAGGGGACGACGCGGAGCCGGGGAAGACGCGGCAGTGGAAGCCCGCGCGGAGAGGAGTACGAGGGTTCACTGGTTCGGCTGCGGTGTGAGGCTGCCGTCACCGCAGGATAACATGGGGTGTGGGTGAGTAGAGGGATGGCCTGGCCAGCAGTGGGAGTAGTAGGGGGCGGTGAGGCCTCTGTGGCATCACAACCGGCCACAGGAGGTAGGAGCATGTGGCACGACCGATGCTAGTTTGGGCGGCTGGAGCAAGAAGACCAGAGGTTGAAGAAGCACTATGGCCGTTGGATGGACATCGTACGGTCACTGCAGCTAGAATTGTTTATATTGACTAAGTTGACAAAGCCCTTGGTACGTGTCAACTTAGTAGGCCCACAGGTCAGCCTCCGAAACGGTGCGCCCCAGATGTCAGGGGGAGGAATCATTTTTTGGGCGGCTGAAGCAAGAATATCCGAGATTGAAGAAGAAGCACGACATCTGTTGGATGGACATCCAATGGCCACAGCTGCTAGAACCGTGTGTTCTTGACAAAGCCTTGCACATGCGTCAACTTAGTTTCTTTAGGGGACGCATCAACTTAGAAGGACCACAAGTGTGTGGCAGAGAACATATAGCCATTTGCGATTTGTAAGAATGTACGACCCAATTTTTAATTCTAATGGAATTTACTACAGCCCATTTACAGTTTGTTAAAAGTACATCCCATTTTCTAGCTAGGACAACGATTAATAATTTCAACCAACAGCTCAAAACAGAATTCAAAAAAAATCCCACATTTTGATGGGATCCGAAATATTTTATCCGAAATTTCTAGTCAGATTAAATATAATTTCAAAATAAAGTTGTATTACGTTAAAATCCAACGAATATTGCGCACGCAACAGGTAATGAAATTAAATGTTTCAAATTTCAAAAATAATATATTTTTTAAACTAATTACATGTTTGGTGCATTTTTTATAGTTACTGCCTAGTTATTATAATTACATCCCATTTATTATTTCTTAAAGTCCATTTTCTTGTTAAGCCTAACGCATACCTCCTACGAAAGTTTGCAGCCCAGCGGGGCGGAGAATAACAAGTTGACCCAGATATTGTGTACAACTGTCGGCCCAGTTGCATTGCTGATGTTGAAAAAAAGGCCTGTGTAGTACAGTACAACCTAACATGCCTACTCAGCCCACATTCAGCGACGCCAAAAAGGCCCAAACAAGGTTTCTGTACAACCTTTTGAAGTCACTGAGCTCAATTAATAACTTAAGAAAAAAGTTAGATTACAGTGGAACCTAGTTAAAAGCTGTCACGAGTAAAGAAATAATTCAACGAGTCCCACTTGTGTGTGTGTGTGTGTGTGAGAGAGAGAGAGAGAGAGAGAGACCCATCGGTCGATGCTCGTAAATACATCTTTCAGCCATATGCATTGCTGATGCTCAGTAAAAACTTATATAGTTGACACAATCATATAGAACATCATAGCACACTGAACTTGCATACAAAAATTTCACGCAGGCCGCACAATCAGGATAGAAGCAGTGGATCGCTACGGGTAGGGCTATGTTGAAACCAACGAACTCGTACATAATGGTTCATCGTCTTTATCAATGACGGGGAAATATCTTGAATGCTGTGCAAAGAAAATAGACAGACAACACAATAAGTTCTGCTAGCACATTAAGTTGACGTACAACCCTTTCTAAAAAATGTTTAGGTACAAAATTAGAACATGTCACAATTAAATGTACTGGCACATCAGTGCTTCACACCTATAGCTCGGATTTAACTAGTATCTGACAAGATTCAGTTGTTACCTCAAATTAGAGCACATCCAGGCAGCCAGCCCTGCCTCTTCTCTCAAAGAAGCAGTGGCCTCCGCCGCGCGATGGAGTAGGTCCTGTACCATCCATCGTTCCAAGCAACACGAGGAAAGTCTAACGTTGACTCCTGTAATGGACGTCGTCAACGGACCCTAGCACAAGCAGCGGCGGAAGGACTTCGATTGATGGATTGACCACTTCTTCGACATGCACGAACACTCGATACAGGTACATCCCAACGTGGTCTGCCGCGGCCTTGGTGGCGATGAATAGTACAACCCCGGTTCCTGCACCGGTTTCTCAACACCAATAACCTTTGGTATGGTGGACGGCTTCTTCATCCATACCATAACCTTCAGAGCCCAGTTGTTAGGAGGAACAAACATACTTACGAGCTCACCTCCAAGGTCGTTGATAAGCTCATTCATGGACTCGCTGTTCCAAGCACGTCGAGGCATGCCGTGGAAGGTAAGCTTTGTTAAAAACTCAAGCTCAGAGGGCACCGAGCCCCGTCCTGGGTGCAATCGATTAAAGCTCACCAGTGCACCATCGCAGAACAAACGCCGGGAAGATTCGAACACACGACTGCGGTCAAAAGTTGTCCGGAACCTGACGAAGAAATCAGCTGGTGGCGGACAGACTTTGACAATGAAGTCACTTATTTGGATGTCATGCACAATGCCAAGAGACTTGACAAGGTTGTCCGGCGAGACCGGAGGCCGGTCGCCATTGATGGTTACCATTAGCACTTTCCCAGCAAACTGGTCCTCAAGCGCCGCCATGCCACTATTGAGCAACAACATGCAGCGACCGAAGGCAGGACAGACCTCAGGATCACTGGCTAGGAGATCCGTGTTGACCGACGACATCATATGCGCTTGAGTATAGGGAGTACGGGAGGGGGATTTGGGGGAACTGGAGTAGGAATCGAGATTCTAGAGGCGGGGGAGGTGAAGGAGTCCTGGAATCGGACAACAGGACTATATGCTTGTGCCGGACTGTTGGACTATGAAGATACAAGATAGAAGACTTTGTCCCGTGTCTAGATGGGACTCTCCTTTGCGTGGAAGGCAAGCTTGGCGATTCGGATATGAAGATTCCTTTTTCTGTAACCGACTTTGTGTAACCCTAGCCCCCTCCGGTGTCTATATAAACCGGAGGGTTTAGTCCATAGGATAAGAACAATCATAATCATAGGCTAGCTTCTAGGGTTTAGCCTCTACGATCTCGTGGTAGATCAACTCTTGTAATACTCATATCATCAAGATCAATCAAGAAGGAAGTAGGGTATTACCTCCATCTAGAGGGACCGAACCTGGGTAAACATTGTGTCCCCCGCCTCCTATTACCATTAGCCTTAGACGCACAGTTCGGGACCCCCTACCCGAGATCCGCTAGTTTTGACACCGACAGGAGGGGCAGAAGATTGGGGATGAAAAGGTAGCATGAATTTCAAACACGTGCCAATATGCTCTTGGCGCGCAAGCGCACGAAAACACCTGTGGCAACCACATGTCAGCCTAAGAGTCCTTTTTCTTTCTTTTTTGGAGAGCTCGACCTTTTTTTGAGGATCTTTTGAGAGCCTGGCCTGAGAGTCATAATTGACCTGTTTGGCATTGCGTTACTACTCGGCCCATATTCAACGACACCTCACTGGCCCAAACAAGTGTACATCATCGAAAAGACACCGAGCTCAAATTATATAACTTGAAAAAGGAGATATACTCTGAACACTTGAGGATGGTGATGCCCTCATTCAGCCCACTAGTAGTTCGAGAGAATAAACAGTTCGAAACAACGATATATACAACGTTCAAACACTGACTAGTGACTACTACTGACATAAACAGCAAGACATGATAGTTCATAAGAAGTCTTGCTACACCACCAAAACACACCCATCTGCAGCGCTCAGACTCTCGTGATCCAGACGAGAATGACATTCTAAATAGAGGAAACTATGACGTAGTAAGAGTGACATAGACGAGGATGACCAAATGACAAGGAATATGCATAACAAAAGAAAGAACTACCCATCCAGAAAAAGCAGCAAAGAAAACAAGGTCATTCGAAGAGATGATCCAACACCATCATAATTTGCAGCCCTGCTTCAGCGACAAGTGATCCGGAGACACCAGTACTCCACCCTTTCGACGCAACAACCCAATTACTTATCAACTTGAAGTCTTGAACCACATCACTGCCTGTCGTAATTGAGACATCCAAGGATCAAAGTTAATCCGGATGCCTTTGTCATTCTCACCTTCTTTTGGCTGCTGGCTGTATCTTTGACAATCAGGGGAGTTTGCTCCCGAACTCCTAGGGCTCGCCATGTAGACACAATTTTCCATAGAAAACAGAGCCTCTCTGCCATAAAGGTCCTTGCCAACGGTGATCTCCTGATTAATCGGATAATTGAGTCTGAAAAACAGAGAGTGTGAACCAAGGCTGTTTACCCGCCTCCAACTAAAAAATCCTGTAGGCCCCAACGACCTGGTATCCTGCTCATAGACGTAACAACCACTGTTTGGATACTCACAGTATTTCACGGTGCTTGTATACAGTGGGGTTTTTTCAATATAACTTTTCCGGCTCATGTGTCCGAATGATCATCAGTCTTTTGCCGTCGTCTGATCGAGCGAGGAACTAGTTGTGCTTCCCTGTTTTTAGCAAAGGTGGTGTGATTACAAAGGGCAGTAACTGTAGGGACACTGCATCATATCAAAAATGACAGGCATTGTTAATGTAAGATCAACATTGTTCAGAGTATGAGTAGGATAATGCAAGAAACATCATTGATATGTCCCTGTTGGAACTGGGAGGAAAATACAGGGAAATGTATACTGGGTTCAAAAATATAGAAGTGCCATGCATGGTTATACTCATGTTATCTCGCAATCGATTCTTCACAGGAAACTACCATGTCATGCATGTTATGTAATCATGTTTTGTCCTCACAAACAAATTCTTCAAGGTAACTAACAGACCATACATTGTTATATACTCGTGTTCTGCGGACAAATTTTTTCTGAGGATATTATTCTAGCCATTGATTGCTGAAGGGCGAATATAGGTATGTACACATGCTAAGCATTACAGGATTTCACTACTCCCAAATATAGAGTTCTCCATATGCACATTTACTTCCCTAATGTATGGTTAGATGAAACCAACAGTGTGGTGCATGTTTCTACATCATGAAAATGAGGAAACTAACATGGCCATTGATACACACTCATATTTAGTATAGTATATAGATTACTGTAAAAGAAGGAGAATATCCATATATTCCTAACCGTTTGATTATTCAGGGGGTACAAATTGGCTGTAATGACATGGCCACAATCGCATGAATTAACTCATTCCAAATATAACTGATTTACGGCGTCTCTAATACATTGCCATAGTTCTACTCAAATTCTGCTCAAACAGGGATATGCCAATCATCACAAAAAGTTCAAACAGTTTCATGGCATCATCATTAACATGAGACGGAAACAACTTACACGCGCCGTCCCAGCAATACATGGTGCCATCTGGTTTTTCGATCGCATAGATGATGCCATTGTGTTCAATAGCATCACAAAAGTGTGTATCATCTTTGACGATGATCCACTGCAAGTTGAGTTGTCTCCAGCTAAAGAAGGCACCGACGTAAAGATAGGCGAGTCCGTGGTCGAACAAGGCAATTAGCTTGAAGTCTGCGTAATTCGCATATCATGTGGGCACTTGGCAGATTACAATCTTCTGCAAAACAAGGTCCGTCCAACTGACACGGTAATCTAGATGACTTGGACCGTGATGGTAAAACTCTATATAATCCAACGGAGGAAGGATAATCTCATGGGAGGTCTGGAAGTTCACGAGCACCAACTCTTTACCGTCTTCTCTGAAGGCAGCCATCCAGTGGGAGTTCATGCCGACCCAGTACATACCTGCCAAGAAGTTTCGGGCAATAGTGATCGGATCAAAGTCGAGGGAAATGATGTACGACGACCCACTACATACCTGCAAAGAAGTTTCGGCTAATGGAGATCAGATTAAAGTCGAGGGGCATCATGTACGCCCCCGTATCATGGCGAGCCAATCTCGCAAGACCAGATAGGAGCAAGCAGGGTGTCTTGAAAAGCTTAGGCCTCGCTTTGATGATGGTCGTGTGCATGTCCCTCGAGCATGCAGCCAGCCGCAGGGCGCTCAACATATCCATACACGAACAACAGAGGTCGAGGATGTAACTTGGGAGATTGCTCCAATCGCGGATCATATGGATGCTGCGCGGTTCACATTCGGTCATGCTGGAGTTTGGAAGGTGGGGGGTTTTGGGGGGCTTGATTTACGGGGGAGAAGGCTGTCGGTGCTGGAGCAGCTAGCAAGGGAATAGTGGTACTGGGGGAGGCGAGCGATGCGACGGTACACGGGGGCACAATGAGATGGAGATGGAGATGGAATGGTGCTATGGGAGGGAAGAGGGAGACGAGGCGAGGCATGCTAATGTGCTGTACATCGGCGGTGACAGACTGCACAGTGCACAGGGTGAGGCTGACTTTGGTAACTCGAACCTGCCACCTGGACTAGTGTCAGGCGCAGGGTGTTGTCACTTCACTGTGAGGACCGAATGAATAGTATTTTAACCATCAAGTATACCACAATTGTAGTACTACTACTACTACTAGTAGGAACATGAGTACTCCAGTACTGCATAGCGGAAATAGGTCTCCCATGCTAGCATGCCTGTTCACTTCATCCTCCAGGTATCATCCATATTGCAAGCAGAACCACGTGCATGTGGAAGCGCGAAGATGGGCCTTTTCTTTTTTGATGAGGATAACCGTGTATTCCTTAACCAGAGAATGTTGTGTCTCCCACACACGTGCCAATATCCATCTGAACCAGCTACGACACATTTTTATCTGTTTGCATAGGTCCCACCTATCAGGAAGGATGGGCACGTACACGAACAGGTACGACTCCTCAGTCTACCCGCATAGCCTTTTCGTTTAGTCTACCTAGCCTTCTAATCAACTGCGTGCATGCCACTTCTCCCATTTACTTCTCCATCGGGAACCGATTTTCCTCGGCTTCCACTACAAAAAATACACTTCCATGATGATACGTGTTTGTCACAGTAGGTCGTGTTTTCTGTCATGCATGTACATCCATGACAAATTTATGACAGAATCAAGATAGTCATACCTGTGCTGTCGTAGAAGTGTTCCATGACATTACTAAAATTATCATCACAGAAGTGTCCACTTCCATGACGATAAATCACCGTCACAGAAGTGCTTTCGTCCAGGGTGACCGACACATGGCATCCACCGTAACGAAACACCGTTAAGCTATCGGGTCGGGTTTTGGATCCGATAACCCATTAACAGCCCCGACCAATGGGGATTTTCCACGTGTAAAATCATCATTGGCTGGAGTAGACACGTGTCAGGTCCGCGTTGGCACAGGTGTCACTCATCCAATGGGCGAGACGCGCCTATGATATGTTGACACGTGGACCGGCCCATCAAGTTTAAGTGGGCTGGCCCAACTAAAGGCCCACAAGATTTTGCGGACTATAATGGGCTGGCCTAGCTAAAGGCCCATGAGATTTTGCGGACCATAATGGGCTGGCCCAGCTAAAGGCCCACAAGATTTTGTGGGCCATAATGGGCTGGCCCAGGTAAAGGCCCACAAGATTTTTGTGTGCCATAATGGGCCAGCCCAGGTAAAGGCCCACAAGATTCTTGCAGACCATAATGGGCCGGCTCAGCTAAAGGCCCACGAGATTTCGCCGACATTAATGGGCTGGCCCAGGTGTAGGCCCACAAGATTTTGAGGACCCTAGTAGGCAGACCCATTAACTAGCTGCCATGTTTTGGGCCAAATGTCGGCCCATATTTGATCCGGTCCATTAATGGCCTGCCACGTTTCGGGCCTAATAATGGCCATATGAGAGCCGGCCCGTTAAAATCCTACCATGTTCTGGGCCAAATTACCGCCCAGATCAGGTCCGACCCTTTAAGAGGCTTTGGGCTCAATTATGGCCCATATCAGATTCGGCCCGTCAACTGGACGTTATGCTTTTGGGCCCACTTGCTAAAGGCCCACTTAGTAATTCAGCCTGATATTAGTTTCGGCCTATTAAAGGCCCGTTTAACATTTCATCCCTATATTAATTTTGGACTGTTAAAAGCCCGTCATATAGTTGGGCCTAACTAAGGCCCGATTTGCATCTGACCTGCTCGCAGCCGATATCTGATTGGGCCAAACAAGGACCGAGACAATTTTGGCCTGTTAAAAGCCCGTGATTTGATTCGCACAATCATGGGCCGGGGTTCATTTTGGGATGCTGCCGGCCCATGAGCTGTTCGGCACGTTGCAGGCCCAACCTACATCGTGATTGCATGACGGCCCGATTATGTACCGTAATTTTACGGTTTGGCCGGTTTACTGTGAAGACATGATAGATATACAGTAAAATAACTGCAGCATCGTGAATAAGAAAAAAACCTAGACTATACAATAAAGAAATTATGGCATATTACATCCACTAGGCATCAAAGTTCGCCACTACGATAATAAAGCACAAGCAGACAACAGATTACATACATTGGGCATCAAAGATCGCCACCAGTGCAAATAAACACACTGACAAAATAATAAAGAAAACCAATAGCACTTCAATAGAGTTCAAGAAAGGTTAGCTCTGCTGGGGAGCTGCAGCACAAGCAGCTGAGCAAGATGATGAGACTGCGCTTGTTTAACACTTATATCTTCCTCACTCTGAAAGATAAACTAGCAGACAGATGAGAAGTTTTTCACATAAAAGTATCAGTGCTGACAATTCATCACATTTCTTACTAACGAATAAAGTGACACAGTTTAAAATTGCATTAACACTTGTTCAGGTCAAGACATGGCAGGAAATGACATTGTGAAGGAGTTGTCAGCTTCACGACACCACTGGATTACAGATCAAGAACTCATAAGTATCAACGGTTAGTGTGCTGTCAATTTATCCCATTTCAGATTGGCAAATAAAGAGACGGTTTAAATAATAGTAGAATGATATGACATTGTTCATAGTTAAGACATTGCAGAATATGACATTGTGCTGTAGTGGGTAGGTTCACCACACCACTGGATTACGGATGAAGAATAGAAGCATACATGCAGTGCAAAAGAAGATCACTTGCTCTATATAGTTTAATTTACATGGTATGAAGAAGGAACTTGGTTGTACAACTGAAAACTTAAATTGAGAAGGACAAACTTTTGTTTATGAACTACATAATAAACTTTAGACATGCAATTTGATGCAAACACCAAAAATAAATAGCTGTTGCAGTCATGCCTAACCAAATATATACAACAAAGTTTGAAGGCTTGAGAAGGACAAACTTACATTATTGGTGAAGACAAGCTCTATAAAGGCCTT
>NC_057801.1:471584754-471606007 GCF_018294505.1 Triticum aestivum
ATCTTCTTCATAAGAATTGCCTTTATTCTACATTTTGTTAAGAGTAAATATAGATGTGATAATATACAAAAAATGGAGAATATTTAAGATAAGATGAAGAGTGATGCTACATAACCAAGTAGCTATAAATGTAAGTGCGATGATATAGGCAAAAGGTACACCCAAGAGCAATGCATAGCTAAACTTCTTCAGTACCAACCTTATGGTAAGAGTAAATATAGATCTGATGTGTAGAAAATGGAGGGCAAAGGAAAATAAGCTGCAGAGTGATGGTACATGAACAACTATCTGTCATTATAAGTACACTGATAAAGGACAGCATGTACTTACAGGAACAATGCAGAGCTAAAAAAGAACATTGGCATTGGATATATTCTACACTAATGTAACCATTCATACAGATCAGATAATTTGGAGCAAACAATTGATAAGCAAGCTATCATGCATACTGCTATCACAGAATGAACCAGGTATGTATGCAAGTACAGTGATACAAGACAACAGGTACTAACAAGAGCAAAGCAGCAAGCAGCATATTTGCGATATCCTGTCGTTCTTTTCAAATCGGAATTCTTCTTTGAGCAGATTTCCTGCAAAAAAGATCCGTAAGGCACATGCGGAAAAGTAGAAGTTCAAATTGTCATGTTATTTCATAGACAATACCTCATCCTGGGAACGAGACCAATGTGTAACAAGGTTTTTCTATTCAATGTCTTCTAAATTTAGCACAGGAGACTTCACCGAAAATTCGTTTATAGACTTGCCATCAAAGTGTGATTTCCTCAGGTAACACCGATACTGCTGCAATGCTTCCTTGAAAAGCACAAGCAAGCTTTGCTCGTCATGACTACCCAGATTAACCCTCGCCTAGTTACAACAATGTAATGTAAATCATTGATGTGTTCAATCAGCAGAAAACAGGAAAATAATAACCATGAATAATAGCACTTACACGTAAGTTGGACAGGAAGATGTGAAAATGGTGTTTGTCTTCACTATAATCTTCCCATGATGGGAATATATGCACGTAGTCCCTAAAAACATTGAAAGCATTGTATTTTAAACTGGGAATAAATGGAATGGGGTTCCAATATGCAAGAATTGGCTGTCTCTGCAGTTGGGATAGGTCTTCGGCCGGTGGACTTGCTGTACTTTTTGCTGGAGTGGGATTTTTCTGTGGTACGGCTGGTGCTATGGCAAATGAAATCGGTATACCTTTTGCTGGAGTGCAGGTCCTGTGTGGTGGGGCTAGTGGTGTGGCCAGTGAAGTATGGGTACAGTCTGCTGGAGTCGGTCCTACGTTTTGTGTCACTGGTTGTACAACCAATATAAGTGGGGTGCTGTCTGATTTCTCCGGCACCACCATGTTTTTCAAGGACTTTGCTGGTGCTCCTTCAGGTTCGTCAATCACCCTCTTCCTTTTTGATGTCTAATGCACAAGAACATCATTTGAGTGAAAAAACATGGTATGATGATAGATGGAATATGTATTGATAATGGATGGGCATGGCATCTCGACATATATGATGAGTAAACTAAGCAGATGGCGGTGCAACAAAGTAGAAGAAATGTAAGACAACATATGCAAGATACCCGCAATCAATAAAACCTTGCCAAATTAGAACATGCACCTTGATGGGTGAACAGGACAAACCATCTGCCTTTGACTCCTCGAGGTTAGAATAGTCATTAGGATCATATTCTGAACAAGAATCAATAGGTTGGGAGTGCATGAGTTTCATTGCATCCAGAATGGCACTCAATGCCTTGGTGCCAATTTTGTAAGTCATTGTTGTGTTCAGCTTCAAGAGTGCACTGCTGCTAGTGCGACACAAAGCAGCTACATAAATCATAGTGTAGATATAACGGGCTCAAAGTGTCCATCACAACCGACCGTATAGACCTCTATACTGCAAATGTCCCTGCTCATCTTCAGTACAAGGAACATATTGTACTACTATCATACTCCCTCCATTCCAAAATATAAGTCTTGGTAGAGATTTCCACTATGGATCACAGACAAATGTATCCAGATACATTTTAGAGTGTAGATTCACTCATTTTGCTCCATATGTATTCCATAGTGGAATCTATACAAAGACTTGTATTTAGGAACGGAGAGAGTACATATTAAAGAAGAACGGAAGAGGAACAGGGTAAAGAAGAGCAAGCAGATTTTGGATAATAAAATGTTGGTTGCACAGTGCCCACACATGATGAACCAGAACACATTAAGAATGCAACTCCCAGCTGTCTCTCGACCATTTCAGGCGGTTGGATGAAGATCCTATGTCTCCTAACCCATCTTCTTCCTCGTCTTTGATTCTTCCCATACAGAACACCGCACGGGCTGCCGGCCAGACCACCGGCCCCCATCGCCTGTGATCCTCCGCCACCCCCATCCCCCACCCCCGCCCCAACCCCCACCCGCATCGAGTTTTCTTCGTTCAGCGAGGCCCCACAACCACCCAAGCCCCTTCATTCGCACCGGAAAACTCCGGCGAGCTCTGAAAAATTTAGTCTACTGTGATTTAACTAGTGTGGAATATAAAAGGGGAAAACCATAAGCATTGGGAGTATAGTGTTGAGCGTGCCATGGCGGATCTGAAGGTGCAAACCGGACAAAGGCAACTTCGCAACCAAGACAAGAAATCAGAGTAAAGCAGTGGCGATCTATTTTCTTGCTGCAATAAATAAGTTGAGCAGATACGAAAGAGTACCGCCTCTGGTGCAGCGCAGTGTACACATCTGCTGAGAATTTGACGGTGCTGCGGTAGCGATGGCTGTCAGCGGCATGGAACTAGATCTAGGAGGGTAGACGGTGGCGGCAGGGTGCGGTGGACGAGACGGTCGTAGGAGCGGCACCAGCAAGGTGGACGACGGCGGGGATGAAGCGAGAGGATGGGATGCAAGGATCCCGGTCCGAAGCCGTGGATGAGAGAGGTTGATCTCTTGCAATGGACGGCAGCGTCGGGATATCAGCTCCGGCATGGTGGAGGGGGACGATGGTGGATGGGGTGGCGGATGGCGGCAGACGGAGGAGGGTGGGGTGGAGAGGGTGTTTTGGCGCCCACGGAGTACGAATGGGGAAAAGGGAGGTAGAGAGGAAGGGGGAAACCATGTATTCAGGGCGCGCTTGTCTCAAATGCGATGAAATTTACAAACTTGTCCCACGTTTCAAATTTCTACTACATCACAGCAACATTAGTCGGCTGGATAGGACGGTAATCTCGCATGCACCGAATATTTGCCGATGAGAGTTTGTTTTTGGCGCCCACCGTGTATGAATATGAATCGGGGAGGGAGTCGATTTCGGCTGAGGACACATTGTGTTTTGGCGCCCACCGTGTATGAATCCGGGTGAGAGGCGGTTACGTCACGTTTGGGTGAAATTACAAACCTACCCCTATCGAAACCTATAGAAATCCAGCAGATAGGCTTTGCATGGCAGTGATAGGCAGTAGAATTTCCATCTCGCAGATTTTGGTTTCGGGCGGTTACTGCGACTTTCCCCGCTTCGTTCGAATTTTGGACAGTGCACATTTACCGTGCCAACTCAATTCGAATCCCATTTGTATTCTATTTTTTTTCGGGCGGGATCCATTTTCAATTGGAATTACATTCTATATACATCATTTTTTTATATATACTTTCAAAAGCACAACAATGAATTCTGCTCCTTTATATGTATAATATGATTTACAAATACAACGATCTCAAAATCTTAAGTTTGAATTTGAAAAAATTTAACCAAATTATGTTCTACTAAAATGTATGGATCAGTAATATCTACATATTAAATAACTTAGATGTGCGTGAATTCATATGAGTATGCATGTTTGATAGATCAATTTTGGTACGAGTATGGATTACATGTATCATCATCTCGAATTAAAATATTTGAATCCCTTTTTTGTTCACTCCTTTCACGCCCATCTCTCTCGCATGCATGCTCCTTCAGGTAGCTATCACTCTCTTTTCTCCAGCTCACCCGCACGCTCACTTCATGTTTCTCCTATCCTCGCAAACATGGTCTCTCGACGTCTCCCTTGAGAAGTGTCACACTCTCCCTATCATTATACATTACACGATTTTCATTATCTCTCACGTCTCTACTGTTCTCTGGTATCACTCGGTACCTAAGCTTTCTTTTTCACCGCCACACACATAGTCTCCACTCGTCTTTCACTTTGTCTTTCTCTCTATGGGATTCTCTCACACACCCTATATGTCTCTACATATGACCCATACCACTAAAATTACTCTCTCCCTCTCTCTCTCCTGTAGACACAACATTTGTTGCGGTCTCCTTTTCGTCTCCATCCCAGACTGACATTATTCATTTGTTTACCGATCAGACAACCCCCCCCTCTCTCACACACACACACACACAACTCCTGCTTCCACTACCCTTGCCGACTATCGTCTCTCTCTCTGACACACAAAACACTCGCTTTCGCACCCCGACTCATATTTCTCTCACAAACATTTATTGACTAGCTAGCCTCTACATAGGTTTATACACCCGCACACTCATGCTTCCACTATCACATACATGTATCTCTCCCGCTCCTTGTATCTATGTAGTTTTTTCTTCCCTTCTTGAGACACGCCCTCTCGACCGTGCACACACACACACTATTGCCTCATTTTAAGCTGATACCTATCACACACACACTCCTTGTGTTTTTGTCACACATGCACTCCGTCCTCCTCCACTCTCCCTCTCTCTCACATACACATGGGATTTTTGCAACAACTAGCAAGATGCCCATGCGGTGCATGGAGCATCAAGATGCATTTGTATGAGTAGTTTCTCTTGTGGGGGAAAAGGATGAACGAGGGAACGCTCAACATCTAGCCCAGTGACCCACTCATCCGTTGAACTGTTGAACATGCGTAGGAAGCGAGCAAGCCATGCTTTCACCGTCGCGGATCCACGTGTGTAGATGACGATGAACTGATCGCCGGTGATGGCTCTAACCTCGTACTCAACGGCAACCATGGAGATTTGGGAGGCCATGGATTTTGGAGGAGGGTTAGGAGAAGTTGAACTATTGTACCCTGCAAAAAAAACTGGGAGCGAACTAATGTGAAAGGACGGGACGACTGGGAGTGAACTGTTGTAAGGTAGAAGACGGGGACGAGTAGGGCGTGCGAACGGCGTTGGGTTGCTGGCTTGCCCGGTGGATAAACGGCTGCAAGCCCCCAAAGAGTTCTCGAGAACTATGCGGGACCCACTGGATGTCATGTCTACTAGACCCATATCGTAGGCCTGACACTATAGCTTCTGCCTGTTTGAATGCCATGCCGGCGCGTGGATGTAACTTCACTTATTTCCGCCAACCGTCGCGCCTCCCACGACCTTCGCCTCCCTCGCACGGTCGCGCCCTTTGAGACTTCGACCGGCTATAAATGAGCAATTTATTTTGCCTACTCCGCATGCATGATACTCCCTCTGGTCCTTTTTACTCCCGTCAACCGTTTGCAAAGTGTTTGACCAAATTTATACTTTTTTTGAACACCACCTTATATTAATTAACCAGCCACACCAGTACACTCATTCGATACAATATGCACCACACAGGGGGTACGTTATTTACAAGAATACCATCTAATCTATTGTCAAAGCTATACTTAGCGATTAAGTATGCCACCTTATTGGCCGAACGGCTAATCTTTGACAATTGAAGATTGTTGATCAACTTCAAGATGCTCACACTTTCATCTTCAGGTCATGCATAGCAGACCTGTCATAGTCCCCCGATGCAAGAGACGCTACAACAAAAGCGCAATCAGTCTCTAAAATTACAGGACTATGAAGAGAAATACCTATGTAGTGACCGGCAATGGAAACCCTAAGCTCCGCTTCCTCCATGCTTTGACAGGCATCAATGAAATCCACGACCAAATTTATACTAAAAATATCAATATCTACAATACTGATTATAATGAGTATAAGAACTACGTTTTATAATGAGTGTAAAAATATTGATTTGACATTGTGAATGTTGATAGTACATTTTTCTATAAGTCTGGTGAAAGTAGAGGTACATTGACTTCAGACAAAACTTAAATGAACAATGCAGACTAGTTCCTCCATCTAGGTGCGTGCCATGTCCTATCTTGTCATCACAACAAGGTTAGCTATTAGAGTACCACTACCTCCCTTCTAGTTTAAAGGGCTCGATTCAAAAAATTCACCTACTCTTAGCAAGATAGTAGAGGCAGTGGAATAGTTTTTGAAGTCTGCAAAAGTACTCAACTAATGCTGTCGTTCTTCACAAAAAATGTGTTTACCAATGCATGCATGAACACTAGTTACTCTAACCCCCCTCTCTTCTTTAATTCTTTGCCACATCAGCAATGTTTGCTATTCCCGTGTGCATGATACCAGCTAAGATACCACCATTATGGCAACCTTAATCATCGCATGCAATAATTTAGTGCACCTTGAAATATGAACATGTGTGGGGCATGTATGTTTTTAATGACTTGAGACTATAACTAGCCCGACATACAAGATCACTTATTATGCACCGTTCTTCATACCTGCAGGAAGCCCGTTCGTCTCCAAATCTTTTCCTCTCCATGTGTGGAAACAATATGCCTACCAAACTCTCCTTCTCCCTCTAGTGGTCCCACCACTCCACCCCGTGTGAAAATATATGCATGCATGACTCTCCTCCCCCCACGCTCGTCCAATCCGTTGTGACCAGCAATATTTCCACCCCTTCCCTCCCCCGTAATTTACTCCAACTGCAGGTGCATTGGGTCACTGACATATGGGCCCAACAGGGGTCTGGCCCACATGTCAGTGACGCAACTGGACATGCAGTTAAGTCAGTGCAGCTCAGTCCATATCTTACGTAGGTGTGCCATTGCTCGCTATAAATACTGCGCCTCCCACAACATCGCTATCTCCTCCCCCTCACGTTCACGTTCATCACTATCTCCTCCCCCTCCCTCAAACGTCAACCACCATGGCATCGCCCCTCCCAAGCCCTAGGAGCCCCTCGCTGCACCGCGCGGACGGTCACGCGTTGCCGTTCCGTTCCTCGCCACCACTAGTCGAGGAGGACACGTCAGTGTTCCGCTCCTCGCCGCTACGTGACGCGTTGCCGTTCCGTTCCTCACTGCCACTAGTCGAGGAGGACGCGTTGGCGTTCCGCCCCTCGCCGCGATGCGACGCGTTGCCGTTCCGTGCCTCACCGCCACTAGTCGAGGAGGACGCGTCGGTGTTCCGCTCCTCGCCGCGACGCGTCGAGGTGGACGCGTCGGTGTTCCCAATCTCGCCAGCACGTGCATCGGAGGACGCGTCGCCTCCCCGCTATGAGGAGAATGTCGCGCCGCCCGCCGAGCCCCCTAGCCTTGAGGAGATTTGGAAGAAGAAGAAGAAGAAGAAGAAGAAGAAGAAGAAGAAGACGAACAAGAAGAAGAAGAAGAAGAAGAAGAAGAAGAATGCGGCTCACCTCTCTGCCTTTGTGTGCATGACATGTGGGCCACCTTAAATGCAGCGAGCATCAAGTTTCTACCACGGCCACACGCGATTCCCATGACGCCGCTCGAACCCATGACACCACACGTCCCCCGACCTGCGGCTCACCCCTCTCGGACCCACTGCCCCTCTGCCTTCGGGAGCATTACATGTGGACCAGCCACTGATACGTCCATTTTGCATCATGCTTTTATATCAATATTTATTACATTATGGGTTGTTATTACACATTATATCTCAATACTTATGGCTATTCTCTCTTATTTTACAAGGTTTACCATGAAGAGAGGGAATGCCGGCAGCTGGAATTCTGGCTGGAAAAGGAGCAAACATTAGAAACCTATTCTGCACTGATCCAAAAATCCTGAAACTCCTCGAAACTTATTTATGGAATTAATAAGAATTATTGATCGGAAGAAACACCTGAGGGGGCCCACACCCTGGCCAGGAGGGTGGGGGCACACCCACCCCTACTGGGTGCGCCCCTGTCTCCTGGGCCCCCTGGTGGCCCTCCGGTGTCCATCTTCTGCTATATGAAGGCTTTTACCCTAGAAAAAAATTGTGGGCAAGCTTATGGGACGAAACTCCGCCGCCACGAGGTGGAACAAATCTAGAGCTCCGACAAAGCTGTTCTGTCGGGGACACTTCCCTCCGCGAGGGGGAAATCATCACCATCGTCATCACCAACGATCCTCTCATTGGGAGGGGGTCAATCTCCATCAACATCTTCGCCAGCACCATCTCCTCTCAAAACCCTAGTTCATCTCTTGTATCCAATCTTGTAGTCGAACCACAAATTGGTACATGTGGGTTGCTACTAGTGTTGATTACTCCTTTTAGTTGATGCTAATTGGTTTACTTGTTGGAAGATCATATGTTCAGATCCTTAACGCATATTATTACTCCTCTGATTATGAACATGAATATGCTTTGTGAGTAGTTACGTTTGTTCCTGAGGACATGGGTGAAGTCTTGCTATTAGTAGTCATGTGAATTTGGTATTCGTTCGATATTTTGATGAGATGTATGTTGTCTTTTCCTCTAGTGGTGTTATGTGAACGTCGACTACATGACACTTCACCAGTATTTGGGCCTAGAGGAAGGCATTGGGAAGTAATAAGTAGATGATGGGTTGCTAGAGTGACAGAAGCTTAAACCCTAGTTTATGCGTTGCTTTGTAAGGGGCTGATTTGGATCCATATGTTTAATGTTGTGGTTAGGTTTACCTTAATAATTCTTTTGTAGTTGCGGATGCGTGGAATAGGGGTTAATCATAAGTGGGATGCTTTTCCAAGTAAGGGCAGTAACCAAGCACCGGTCCACCCCCATATCAAATTATCAAAGTACCGAACGCGAATCATATGAGTGTGATGAAAACTAGCTTGACAATAATTCCCATGTGTCCTCGGGAGCTCTTTTCTCATTATAAGTAATTATCCAGGCTTATCCTTTGCTAAAAAAAGGATTGGGCCACCTTGCTGCACTTTATTTACTTTATTTGCTTGTTACTCGTTACAATTTATCTTATCACAAAACTATCTGTTACCTACAATTTCAGTGCTTGCAGAGAAAACCTTACTGAAAACCGCTTATCATTTCCTTCTGCTCCTCGTTGGGTTCGACACTCTTACTTATCGAAAGGACTACGATAGATCCCCTATACTTGTGGATCATCAAGACTCTTTTATGGCGCCGTTGCATGGGAGTGTAGCACTTTTGGTGAGTGGAACTTGGTAAGGAAACATTTATATAGTGCGCTGAAATTTTCTGTCACTTGTCACTATGGAAACTAATCCTTTGAGGGGCTTGTTCGGGGTATCTTCACCCCGACCTGAAGAGCAAAGAATTGCTCCTCAACCTACTGAACTTACTGAAAGTATTTACTTTGAGATTCCTTCGTGTATGATAGAGAAACTGCTAGCTAATCCATTTGCAGGAGATGGAACATTGCATCCCGATTTACACCTTATCTTTGTGGATGAAGTTTGTGGATTATTTAAGCTTGCAGGTATTCCCGATTATGTTGTCAAAAGGAAGGTCTTCCCTTTATCTTTGAAGGGAGATGCATTGACATGGTATATGCTATGTAATGATACAGGATCTTGGAATTATAAATGATTGAAGTTGGAATTTCACCAGAAGTTCTATCCTATGCATCTTGTTCATCGTGATCGTAATTACATATATAATTTCTGGCCTCGCGACGGAGAAAGCATCGCTCAAGCTTGGGGGAGGCTTAAGTCAATGTTATATTCATGTCCCAATCATGAGCTCTCTAGAGAAATGATTATTCAAAATTTTTATGCTCGTCTTTCTCTCAATGATCGCAACATGCTCGATACTTCCTGTGCTGGTTCTTATATGCTGAAGACTATTGAATTCAAATGGGACTTATTGGAAAGAATTAAACGCAACTCTGAAGATTGGGGTTCCGACGATGGTAAGGAGTCACGTATGACACCTAAGTTTGATTGTGTTAAATCTTTCATGGATGACGATGCTTTTCATGGATTTAACGCTAAATATGGACTTGACTCTGAGATAGTAGCTTCTTTCTGTGAATCTTTTGCTACTCACGTTGATCTCCCTAAGGAGAAGTGGTTTAAATATAATCCTCGCGTTGAATTAAAAGTAGTTGCACCTATTACAGTAGAAGAAAAGACTGTCACCTATAGTGATCCTATTGTTCCTACTACTTATGTTGAGAAACCTCCTTTTCCTGTTTGGATAAAGGATCATGCTAAAACTTCGACTGTTTTTCGTAAGAGTAATACTAGGACTTATACACCTCCTGAGCAAATCAAAGTTGAACCTAGTATTGCTATGGTTAAAGATCTCTTGGATGATGATTTAGATGGGCATGTTATTTATTTCTGTGGTGAGACTGCTAATATTGTTAAACCAGATGCTAAGATTCATAGACCGGTTGTAGGCATGCCTGTTATTTCTGTTAAAATAGGAGATCATTGTTATCATGGTTTATGTGATATGGGTTCTAGTTATAGTGCAATACCCTATGACTTATATAAAGAAATTATGCATGATATTGCACCCGCTGAAATAGAATATATTGATGTTACTATTAAGCTTGCCAATAGGGATACCATTAAGCCAGTTGGGATTGTTAGAGATGTTGAAGTCTTGTGTGGGAAGGTTAAATATCCTGCCGATTTTCTTGTTCTTGGTTCCCCACAAGATGACTTTTGTCCCATTATTTTTGGTAAACCCTTCTTGAATACTGTTAATGCTAAGATTGATTGTGAAAAGGATACTGTCACAATTGTCTTAGAGGGTATGTCTCATGAGTTTAATTTTGCTAGTTTCATAGACAACCTCGTGATAGAGAATAACCTAGTAAGGATGAGATTATTGGTCTTGCTTCTATTGCCGTGCCTCCTACTGATCCGTTAGAACAATATTTGCTTGACCATGAAAATGATATGTTTATGAAGGAAATAAGGGAAATAGATAAAGTGCTCCTTCAACAGGAACCTATTCTGAAACATAACCTTCCCGTTGAAATTCTAGGGGATCCCCCTCTACCCAAGGGTGATCCCATGTTTGAGCTCAAACCATTACCAGATAATCTTAAGTATGCTTATCTTGATGAAAAGAAAATATATCATGTTATTATTAGTGCTAACCTTTCAGAGCAAGAAGAAGAAAGATTATTGAAAACTCTGAAGAAGCACCGCGTTGCTATTGGATATACTCCGGATGATCTTAAGGGCATTAGTCCCACGTTATGCCAACACAAAATTAATTTGGAGGACGGTGCCAAACCAGTTAGAGATCCTCAACGAAGACTGAATCCCAAGATGAAAGAAGTGGTAAGAAAGGAGATACTAAAACTCCTTGAGGCAGGTATAATTTATCCCATTGCTGATAGTGATTGGGTAAGCCCTTTCCATTGTGTTCCTAAAAAGGGAGGTATTACTGTTGTTCCTAATGACAAAGATGAATTGATCCCGCAGAGAATTATTACATGTTATAGGATGGTAATTGATTTCCGTAAATTAAATAAAGCTACTAAGAAAGATCATTACCCTTTACCTTTTATTGATCAAATGCTAGAAAGACTATCCAAACACACACATTTTTCCTTTCTAGATGGTTATTCTGGTTTCTCGCACATACCTGTGTCAGCAAAGGATCAATCTAAAACTACTTTTACTTGCCCTTTCGGTACTTTTGCTTATAGACGTATGCCTTTTGGTTTATGTAATGCACCTGCTACCTTTCAAAGATGTATGATGTCTATATTATCTGACTTTTGTGAAAAGATTTGTGAGGTATTCATGGATGATTTCTCCGTCTATGGATCCTCTTTTGTTGATTGCTTGAGCAACCTTGATCGAGTTTTGCAGAGATGTGAAGACACTAGTCTCATCTTGAATTGGGAAAAGTCGCACTTTATGGTTAATGAAGGCATTGTCTTGGGGCACAAGATCTCCGAGAGAGGTATTGAAGTTGATAAAGCTAAAGTAGATGCTATTGAAAAGATGCCATGTCCCAAGACATAAAAGGTATAAGAAGTTTCCTTGGTCATGCCGGTTTTTATAGGAGGTTCATTAAGGACTTTTCTAAAATCTCTAGGCCTCTGACTAATTTATTGCAAAAAGATATTCCTTTTGTCTTTGATAATGATTGTGTAGAAGCATTTAAAATACTTAAGAAAGCTTTGATTACTGCACCTATTGTTCAGCCACCTAATTGGAATTTACCTTTTGAATATATGTGTGATGCTAGTGATTATGCTGTAGGTGCTGTTCTAGGGCAAAGAGTTGATAAGAAATTGAATGTTATCCATCATGCTAGTAAGACTCTTGATACTGCCCAGAGGAATTATGCTACTACTGAAAAAGAATTCTTAGCAGTTGTGTTTGCATGTGATAAGTTTAGACCTTATATTGTTGATTCTAAAGTTACTATTCACACTGATCATGCTGCTATTAAATATCTTATGGAAAAGAAAGATGCTAAGCCTAGACTCATTAGATGGGTTCTCTTGCTCCCAGAATTTGATTTGCATATTATTGATAGAAAGGGAGCTGAGAACCCCGTTGCAGACAACTTGTCTAGGTTAGAGAATGTTCTTGATGACCCACTGCCTATTGATGATAGCTTTCCTGATGAACAATTAGCGGTCGTTAATGCTTCTCGTACTGCTCCTTGGTATGCTGATTATGCTAATTACATTGTTGCTAAATTTATACCACCTAGTTTCACATACCAGCAAAATAAAAAGTTCTTTTATGATTTAAGACATTACTTCTGGGATGACCCACACCTTTATAAAGAAGGAGTAGATGGTGTTATTAGACGTTGTGTACATGTGCATGAACAAGAACAAATCCTACGCAAGTGTCACTCTGAATCCTATGGAGGACAACACGCTGGAGATAGAACTGCACATAAGGTACTGCAATCTGGTTTTTATTGGCATACTCTCTTCAAAGATGCTCGTAAGTTTGTCTTATCTTGTGATGAATGTCAAAGAATTGGTAATATTAGTAGACGTCAAGAAATGCCTATGAATTATTCTCTTGTTATTGAACCGTTTGATGTTTGAGGCTTTGATTATATGGGACCATTTCCTGCCTCTAATGGTTACACACATATTTTAGTTGTTGTTGATTACGTTACTAAGTGGGTAGAAGCTATTCCAACTAGTAGTGTTGATCATAACACCTCTGTTAAAATGCTTAAAGAAGTTATTTTTCCGAGGTTTGGAGTCCCTAGATATCTTATGACTAATGGTGGTTCACATTTTATTCATGGTGCATTCCGTAAGATGCTTTCTAAGTATGATGTTAATCATAGAATCGCATCTCCTTATCATCCGCAGTCTAGTGTTCAAGTAGAGTTGAGCAATAGAGAGCTCAAATTAATTTTACAAAAGACTGTGAATAGATCTAGAAAGAATTGGTCCAAAAAACTTGATGATGCATTATGGGCCTATAGAACTGCTTACAAAAATCCTATGTGTATGTCTCCATATAAGATCGTTTATGGAAAAGCTTGTCATTTACCTCTAGAACTTGAACATAAAGCATATTGGGCTATTAAAGAGCTCAACTATGACTTCAAACTTGCTGGTGAGAAGAGGTTGTTTGATATTGGCTCACTTGATGAATGGAGAACCCAAGCCTATGAGAATGCCAAGCTATTCAAAGAAAAAGTCAAACGCTGGCATGATAAAAGGATACAAAAGCGTGAGTTTAACGTAGGTGATTGTGTGTTATTATTCAACTCTCGTTTAAGATTTTTTGTAGGTCCTTACGTTATCGAGGAGGTCTATCGTTCTGGTGCCATAAAAATCAACAACTTCGAAGGCACAAGTCCGAGGGTGGTGAACGGTCAAAGAATTAAACATTATATCTCAGGTAATCCTATCAATGTTGAAACTAATATTATTGAAACCGTAACCCCGGAAGAATACATAAGGGACACTTTCCAGAACGTTCCAGACTCTAAAAAGGAATAGGTATGTCGTACGGTAAGTAAACCGACTCCAAAACAATTCTAATGGCAATTTTTATCAGTTTCTAAATATTTAAGAATTTTAGGAAGAAAGAAGTAATCCGGGAAGGACACGAGGCCTCCACGAGGGTGGAGGGCGCGCCCCCCTATCTCATGGACACCTCGTGTGCCTCCCGGACTCCGTTTTGTTGCACGTTACGTATTTTGGTCGGTAAAAATTCATTATATAAACTCCCAAAGGTTTTAACCACCGTATCACGCAAATATCCTCTATTTTCGTTTCGAGCTGTTTTCTGTTACAGATCTAGAGCATCATGGCGTCTCCAAGCGCTCCCAAGGACAAGTTTTTCGAGAGGGTTATCAATCCCTATCTCGCAGAGGTGCTGCAACACCCTCAAACCATTGAGATGTGTGAGGGGGTGCTGCACATCCACGATGTGGAGGGACCAAGGCGTACCGGAAGCGTGGAGACAAAGCTCGAAGCCGTGGAGCAGCAAGTCTTCAAGTGCCAAGGGATGGTGGAGCGTGGACTCAATGCCAACCAGATGATGATCATGGAGTTCACCAACAACCACAAGCTAGATGCCAAAGTCATTGGGGAGACCATCTTCAAGCTTCAAGAGAAAATCGAGCACCTCCAAGCCCAGATCTATGACCTGCAAAACCAGAACTATGAGTATGAATATAGTTTCAAGAGGATGAGTTTGGCTGCAGATTTAAGGATCCCGGAGACTCGATCATCCTTCTATGATGGTGAGCCTATGCCTTGGAAGATGGACGACAAGCCTACATCATCAACAACTCCTACTTCACCACCTTCGAGGACATAATTACATGGGTATGGGCACTCCCCTTGGCAACTGCCAAGCTTGGGGGAGGTGCCCCGATATCGTATCACCATCACACTCCTATCTTTAGCGTTTTATTTAGTTCGATCCTTTTAGTAGAATCTTGATCTAGTAGATTGAAGTTTTAGTATCAAGTAGTTTTGAGTTTTGCTTTGTGATCTCTTTATGTAATCGAGTCCGTGAGCTATCTATAATAAAGATTAGTGTTGAGTCAAGGGCTTTGCTATCTTGCTATGATCTTGAGAAAGTAGAGAATCAAAGAGTTCATATTGATCTTATGGTTAGTGATGACTTCACACATAGAAAGTATGTGGCATAAAAGTTGTTGAGAGTTGATAAATGTAGTTTTGGTCATTGTTGCAATTAATAGGAAGTAATAAGGAAAGAGAGGTTTCACATACAAATATATTATCTTGGACATCTTTTATGATTGTGAAGCACTCATTAAGTATGACATGCTAAAAGATTTGATGTTGGACAAGGAATACAACGTAATGGTTTATGTTTTCTCACATCTCAGTTAAAGTATATTGTAATTGACCTTCCAAACATGGTGAGCTTTCCTTTCCCCCTCATGCTAGCCAAATTCCTTGCACCAAGTAGAGATACTACTTGTGCTTCCAAATATCCTTAAACCAAGTTTTGCCATGAGAGTCCACCATACCTACCTATGGATTGAGTAAGATCCTTCAAGTAAGTTTTCATGTTGCAGGCAATAAAAATTGCTATCTAAATATGTATGACTTATTAGTGCAGAGAACATAAGCTTTATACGATCTTGTTGTGGAAGCAATAAAAGTGACAGACTGCATAATAAAGGTCCACATACAAGTGGCAATATAAAGTGACGTTCTTTTGCATTAAGATTTTATGCATCCAACCCTAAAAGCACATGACAACCTCTGCTTCCATCTGCAAAGGGCCTATCTTTTACTTTATGTTTTTACTTTTTGCTTGAGTCAACGTGATCTTCATCTTTCCCCTTTTTCATTTTATCCTTTGGCAAGCTCCTCGTGTTTGAAAGATCATGATATATTGATATATATATATATATATATATATATATATATGCAAGTGGATGTAAGTTAGCATGGATTATTATTGTTGACATCACCTAAAGGTGAATACATTGGGAGGCAACACAATAAGCCCCTATCTTTCTCAGTGTCCGGTTGAAACTCTATAAGCACAAGTACCGCGTGAGTGTTAGCAATTGTAGAAGACTACATGATAGTTGAGTGTGTGGACTTGCTGAAAAGCTCTATTCTTGACTCTTTCTGATGTTATGATAAATTGCAATTGCTTCAATGACTTAGATTACAGTTTGCTAGCTCCCAATGAAGTTTCTGAACCATACTTGACATTGTGAATTGATCGTTACTTGAGCATAAGAAATCATATGACAAAATCTATTTATGTTGCTGTTATAAGAATGATCATGATGCCCTTATGTCCGTATTTTTTTATCAACACCTCCATCTCTAAACATGTGGACATATTTTTCGATATCGGCTTCCGCTTGAGGACAAGCGAGGTCTAAGCTTGGGGGAGTTGATACGTCCATTTTGCATCATGCTTTTATATCAATATTTGTTGCATTATGGGCTGTTATTACACATCATATCTCAATACTTATGGCTATTCTGTATTATTTTACAAGGTTTACCATGAAGAGGGGGAATGTCGACAGCTGGAATTCTGGCTAGAAAAGGAGCAAACATTGGAAACCTATTCTGCACTGCTCCAAAAATCCCGAAACTCCACGAAACTTATTTTTGGAATTAATAAGAATTATTGAGCGGAAGAAACACCTCAGGGGGCCCACACCCTGGCCAGGAGGGTGGGGGGCGCGCCCCCTGTCTCCTGGGCCCCCTGGTGGCCCTCTGGTGTCCATCTTCTGCTATATGAAGGCTTTTACCCTGGAAAAAATCATGGCAAGCTTACAGGACAAAAATCCGCCGCCACGAGGCGGAACCTTGGCGGAACCAATCTAGAGCTCTGGTAGAGCTGTTTTGTCGGGGACACTTCCCTCCGGGAGGGGAAAATCATCACCATCGTCATCACCAACGATCCTCTCATCGGGAGGGGGTCAATCTCCATCAACATCTTCACCAGCACCATCTACTCTCAAAACCCTAGTTCATCTCTTGTATCCAATCTTGTATCCAAACCACAAATTGGTACCTGTGGGTTGCTAGTAATGTTGATTACTCCTTGTAGTTGATGCTAATTGGTTTACTTGGTGGAAGATCATATGTTCAGATCCTTAATGCATATTATTACTCCTCTGATTATGAACATGAATATGCTTTGTGAGTAGTTATGTTTGTTCCTGAGGACATGGGTGAAGTCTTGCTATTAGTAGTCATGTGAATTTGGTATTCGTTCGATATTTTGATGAGATGTATGTTATCTTTTCCTCTAGTGGTGTTATGTGAATGTCGACTACATAACACTTCACCATTATTTGGGCCTAGAGGAAGGCATTGGGAAGTAATAAGTAGATGATGGGTTGCTAGAGTGACAGAAGCTTAAACCCTAGTTTATGCGTTGCTTTGTAACACTACAAAAAAATACACTTCCGTGATGATACGTGTTTGTCACAGTAGGTCGCTTTTTTTGTCATGCATGTACATCCATGACAAATTTATGACAGAATCAAGATAGTCATACATGTGCTGTCGTAGAAGTGTTCGATGACATTACCAAAATTATCATCACGGAAGTGTCCACTTCCATGATGATAAATCACGCATCATAGAACTACTTTCTTCAAGGGTGACCGACACGTGGCATCCACCGTAACGGAACGCCGTTAAGCTATTGGGTCGGGTTTTGGATCCGATAACCCGTTAACAGCCCCGACCAATGGGGATTTTCCACGTGTAAAATCATCATTGGCTGGAGGAAACACGTGTCGGCTCACTGTTGGGACAGATGTCATCCACTCATTGGACAGAAGGCGCCTATGATACGTCGACACGTGGCACGGCCCAACAGAGGCCCATTCCTGTGAAAAGGCCGGCCCGTTTGACTTGGTCAAAAGGTGGCGGGCCGGCCCATGGAAAGCCTGTTAACGACCTGTTCGCATATAGCCCATTTATAGCCCGCTAACCCAAGGCCCATTACGCCCTATCCGAATTAGGCCCAGTAGCGTCATCTGGGTCATCCAATATGATTCCATCCCGTTTTCACTTCTGGCCCATGTATCGCCCATGACGTCTTTCGTCCCATATGAGGCCCTATGTAACTCTTGGCCTGTTAACGGCCCGTGGTGAAACTGGCCCGCAATGAACAGGGTATCACTTTACACCCACTAACGGCTCGTGGTGAAACTGGCCCGTAATGAACAGTATATCACTTTATACCCATTAAGGGCCTATTATTCAGTTGGGCCGTTTCCAGCAAATGTTATCTTTCGGCCTTCTCAGAGCCCATTTATTCTTGGGCTCATTTCCAGCATTCGTTTACTTGCAGCCCGTTACTGTCATTTTCTGCTTGTGGGCCAAATTCAGCCCGTGGTTACATCGGCCCATTTGTGGTCCATTAATACGTTGGGCCGTTTTCATAGCGTCATCAAATACATCCTATTAACGATGGCATGTTATGGTCATATGGCCCGTATAAGGCCCATTGATGATACAACCCATAGAAGGCCCATTGTTTCTATGGCCCGTAGAAGGCCCATTGTTTCTACGACACGTAGAAGGCCCATTCTTTCTACGGCCCATAGAAGGCCCATTGTTTCTACGGCCCATAGAAGGCCTACTATTTCTACGGCCCGTAGAAGGCCCACTGTTTCTACGGCCCATAGGAGGCCCAGTGTCACTACATTAAATATTAGCCCATGGTTATTGTGGCCTAGTTTTAAAAAGAACTGCACTGACTACAAGCAAACAAATAAACAAGACAACAAGGAAATAAATACGCAAGCAACTTATGCTAGGCTATCACGGCTGTTACACATATTACATCCACTGGGCATCAAAGTTCGCCACCAGTGCAAATATAGGGAACAAAGCAGCATATCATATACACTGGTTGTCAAAGTTGGCGACCAGCACAAATAAACGCCATAGCAAAACAAATCTAGAACTGAAACCACTTCAGAAGATCTCAAGAAACAATATCCCGGGTACCCATAATTCTGACAAGATGCTTAGCAAGCTTATTAACTTTCTCTTGTTTGGCGCTTAAATCCTCCAGCGCTTGCTGTTGCACCAGAAAATATGCATCTGAATTCTGCAGGGACTTCCTTAGTCCTTCAGCTTCCTGTCGCAGCACATCTAATCGATGTCTTTCAACTTGAAGTTGAGACTCAAGAAGACGAACTGATTCAGGCAGCGAGTTCGAAGAGCTTGTGCCAGCAGTAGTGGCCATTAACTCGAACACTACATCAAGACAGGACTTTTGGGTTCCCTCACTGTCGTCAAGATAGTTTTTATCAGCTTTCTTGGAGACCAACAGGGATGTCTCACTATCTTGAACCTTATCTGCATTACTTCCTTTACCATTGGATAACGTGGTACTGTTCTCCAATAGTAAAGTGGACAGGATAACATCATGAAACAAACATATATCTATGTGCCATGGTCACTTTATGGTCTATATGATTCTAGTTTTTGTTGCCAAATCAAGATAGAGACACAGTTCAAATAATATTTTGTTCAAGACAAAGCAGAATAGATAGAATATAAGTGTGGGTAACTATAGATAAATAACAACACTTGTAATGTGCATGACATGAGAACATAATTGTTTATTCAATTGAAACTGAAATCAACATAGATCAAGTTACAACAGCAAACTAGTTAAAGAAAAAGGTTTAAAACATACCTGTTGTGCCATTGGAGTTTCAATTCCATCCTTCAAATTTGAAAATAGTTGGTATGAGTAAATACAGTAATGCAAGAGCAAAGGAGTATGAACCATAGCTACAGAACCTGACCTGAGAACAAATCTTCTTCTCCTTTAAGCGTTGAGTTGGGATTCAGAGTGGTGGTCCTCGTGCTTTGGGCACTGCAGTTCCCTTACTAACCGCTCGTGTTTGGGTGCTCTGTGGTGGAGACGGTGCCGTGTCAACTGGAACTGGGTTACTATCTGCCGGGGTTGGGGTTAAAAGGGGTGTAGCTGGTTCTCTGTCCAACTGGGTAGGGGTACAATCTGCGAGAGTCTGGGTTATGTGTGGTGGATCTGGTCCTTGGGCAAGTACAACTGTGGTTCTATCTGCATCAACTAGTAGCACGATCTTTTCGGAAGACCGTGTTGTTACTCCCTTAGATACTACCATCACGCTCTCCAATTCAAATGGCTGATAAACAAGAAAAGTAATTGAAAGTATAGACATTGTATGATAGACAGGTGCAATGGATAGTGGGGAATAAAAAAGGGCATGAAATAATTCATATTTATGTTGTCTAACCAAACATGATAGCATGACACAATTTCACATATATGATGGCTAACTAAACAGGATAGCATGACACAATTTCACATTATGATGGCTAACTAAAAAAGATGGAAAGACATAGTTCAAAATATGAGACTATGTAAACAGGATGACATGACATAACTATATAATGTGTTTATTAAATAGGTTGGCATGCCATAATTCACATACATTCATGGATAGAATGCCATAATTCTAAATATGATGACTGTAAACACTAAACAGGATGAGATGATATAGGTTGCCATGCCATAATTCAGATAGATGATGTGTATGTACTATGTAAACATGATGGCATGATATAATTCAAATATATGATTTATATAGTAAGAAAGTAAGCAGATGGCAATCTATATATGATGTAAAGACTAAGCAATGCAAGACAACATGCATGACATGGGTAATATAACCCTGCCAATTTTGAGCATAGACCTCAGGGGGGAAATAGGACTGGTCATCAGTCTCTAAATCCTCCTATGAGGAGCTCTCTGTAGCCAGCAAGATGTCTGCTTCAACAGGTAGCATTGTCTGATCTGAATACCTTGTTTTCACTCCAGATACTTCCATCACCGCTTCAAATGGCTGATGCACAGGAAGAGTAGTTGAATATACAAACGTTGTCAACAAATGGAACACGTAATACAAAAAAATGATAGCATGATATAATTCACATACATGATGATTGGCTAAACAGCATGGCATTGCATAATTCACATATATAATGCCTTTGCAACAAGATAGCATTGTATAATTCACATATATAATGTCTTGCAACAAGATAGCAAAGTATAATTCACATATATAATGTCTTGCAACAAGATGGCAATGCATAATTCACATATATGGTAATTAGACACTGAACAAGTGGAATTCACACAAAGCATGTCTAAACTAATCAAATGGCATAGCAATGCGAGACACCATACGCACGATATGAGCAACATAACCCTGCCAAGTTAGAGCATACACCTCGGG
>NC_057801.1:471606262-471608576 GCF_018294505.1 Triticum aestivum
TAGGACTGGTCATCTGTCTCTGATTCCTCCTCTGAGGAGCTATCCTTAACCAACGAGATATGCGCTTTGCCAGATAGCATAGTCTGCTCAGAAGACCTTGTTTTCACTCCAGAATTTGCCATCACTGTGTCAAATGGCTGATGCACACAAAGAGCAGTTGAATGTACTAACATTGTTGACGAATGTAATATGTAATGAAAAAAAGATGGCCTAATATAATTTACATATAAGATGACTGGCTAAGCAGGATGGCATTGCAAAATTCACATATATGATGCCTGGCTAAACAAGGTGGCGTTGCATAATTCACATAAATGATGAATAAACTAAACAGATGGCATTCGCACAAAGGATGTCTAAACTAAGCAGATGACATATTTGATGTATAAAGTAAGCAATGCAAGACACCATATGCATGATATAACCAACATCAGCATGCCAAGTTAGAGCAAAGACCTTAAGGGGTAAATAGGAGTTATATTCTCCTTCTGAATCCCCCTCAGAACAGATATCTTCCTCTCGATTACAATCCGAAATGCGTGGAGGGGGGTCTGCCTTTGCGCCTACCATGGAGCGACGTCTGCATGAAATTATATTGCCACGCAAGGCTCGTCTCTTTTGCTCTACATGTTCAGTTACATTGTTTACAATAACTGTCATGCATAGGAATAAAACATAGTGAGATTATGTAAGGAGTGCATGCAGAAATCCAGAGTGATGGTAGCAACCTGTGGATAGACCCAAAACCAATAATAGCACGCAGATAATGGCTTTAGTTAATAAATACAGATAATGGCTTCTTTACTGTTTGTTTCCCACCCAACTTGAAACTCATAGTAGACACCGGAGATTAACCAGATAGTAGATAGATACTATTGATAGCGGCCCCGATATGTACCCCACAACCATTTAAAGACTCAAGTTTGACCATTAGTTTGGAGCTAGCCCAGAGTCTAATCGGTGAACAGGACGATAAAGTAGCATGTAATATTAAGTGATGCATAACGTAAGCAGACACGAAAGAGTGTGACCTCTCTTGCGGACCCGTGTAGTCCTCGAGGTCATCTGCTCGGTTGATGATGGTAATGCAGTTTTCATGGCTGCCAGCGGCGGGGAATAAGATCTGAGGCAACGAAAGACAGTCTGGAGGCCGGATCCCTGCTCTGCTGGACCCTTCTGTCATTGGAGCAGCTGAGCTGGGGTGGACGACGGTACAGCAGGACCGGGACAAACCACGCAAGGTTTTCTTTGACAACTATCTGTAAGAGAAGTAATTCTGTAAGGGCTCGTTTGAATTGGAGGATTCCAACAATGCAGGGATAGGAAATAGACAGGAATAGGGTAGGAATGCACGTGCAAAACAGAGAATTTAAAAACACAGGATTTCCGCTAATCTGGGTGTTTGATTCACAACAATTGGAAGATCACTCGATGCAAAGAAGCATGGTGAGATTAAGTTAAACCAAAAGAAAATGTACGGTTATAATTCTATTATGCTACTAACTCTTAGTCTTGTGCTTCATGAATAGGAATTTGAAAAGGAGGACAGGTGAAAATTAAAATTCCTACGTTTTTTCTTTCAAGGAGACACTAAAGGAACAAATCCGCGTGCTCAGTGGACAATATATATATAACATGTAGAGTAAAAAAGAGATGCAACAAGTGTACAACCTCTTTGGCGAAGCCATGTCGATCTCAGCGTGATTGGGTTGGCCGATGAGGATGCTCTGGCTGACTTTGCTATCGGAGGAGGGGAAGAAGATCTTAGGCGTCTGGAGATGGATCCCGAGGTACTGCTCCACTGTGATGGAGGGTTTCGTCGTTGGAGCAGCTCCGGTGAGTTGTACGACGCCGAGGCTGAAGCAGGACAAGAGAGACAATGAACCACGTTAACCTGAGTGGAATTCTAATAGCATCTCCAATACATGACGTAAAATACATAACCACAAAGTGCTAGATGTAAAATACGTCAGCCGCTCATCTCTGAACTTAACTGTCGAAATTGAACTTAACTGTCGAAACTGAATCTAACTGTCCAAACTGAATTTTGCTATCAAAACTGAATTTTGGTGTCGAAACTGAACGCACTAGCAAGGTGAGGCTACACGTCGGTCGACTGAATCTTTCATCTCTAGTCAGTCGATTTTGTAGCCGTTGGATATGAAATCAAGGGCCTGCGGTTCATCTTCAATCTCCACCCCCCTGAGTCGCCAGCCACCACCGGCCAAACAGAAGCCCCCCGCCGCCCGCGGCCGGCGGTGCACCGCCCCGCCTGCCCCGAAAACACTCCCCACCGCCGGTCCGCCGCCGCCCC
>NC_057801.1:471609015-471693290 GCF_018294505.1 Triticum aestivum
GATTTTTCTCCGGCGATCCCCACGCGACCGCCCCGCCAACGCCCAGCCACCGCCGGCGACCACCACCCCCATCCTGAACCCTAAGGTAGATAGTGGGGTACCTCTCCGGTGAGCCCCCCTCCCCGCTGTGGCTAGTTATTCCTTCACCCCGGCGAGCCCACCCCTTGGAAATCGATTGACCCAAAAGTCGATTCAGTCGACTGAAGTGTAGCCAAATCGGAGCAGCATCGCAAGCAAGAGCAAGAGTGAGAGCAGCAGCGCGAGCAAGAGCAATAGCAAGAGCATACCAGGCAGGGGACCGAGAGCAAGAGCAGAGCAGCAGCGCGAGCGAGAGCTAAAGCAGCAGTAGGTCCTACTGATGTGGACGTCGCCGCCGAGGGAGCGACGCCGTGGAGGAAGTGGCCGGCAACACCACTGTGGATGGAGCCGCGCCGTGTCGGCTCGTGACCAAGCTCCGGCAGCACCGTGAGATTGAATCAAGAAGAAAATGCGGCGATTAGTGTACAACTTCTTTGGTGGCGCTGATTAGGCCGTAGCTTCATCCGAGGAAACGGTGATGATCATGCTCTTCCGGTGGTGCAGATGAAGACGGCGGTGTGGGAATGGAGGTGGCGCGAAAGACGAGGGGAACATCGGGGCAGCTCCTTGGAGGTGGAGGACGGGGTGGCTGAACCGGCGGGACGATGAGATTGATGACGGATCCTCATCCGGTACGGTGGATGAGGGACGTCGAGGTGTTGTTGTGGACGACGTTGTCGGGGAAGAAGCTCCGGCTGGGTGGCGGACGAAGCAGGGTGTGGGGTTCCGTCGCGGGTTTTCGCGGCCTCGGTGTACGAATGAGTGGGCGGATGGGATGGCAGTGGGGAACCATGGCTTAGAGACGCGCTTGTCCGAAATGTGGGGTAAGTTACGAAAGTACCCCCCACCGATTTGAGGCGGTTCTTTCGGTTCAGGGGTACCACGGGCATTTCGCGTGTCGGGATTTCACAGGAGGTGGGAGTTTTCACGCGCATTGTAATTTCGGAATAGCAAGGCGTGGGCTGAGATGGAGGGAGTTGTCGGAGCACAACGAGACAAAGATATATCTTAAATATTTCGGGATAACAAGGCGCGGGTTGAAATTTCCGGACAAGCCTAACGTGTACTGTACCAAATCAATGCGCACTACAAATGCCATTCAAAACTTTGAATTCATGTTATGTTCAATTAAAATATTTCGCTATGTGTATAATGCATTCAACCTGCTACTCAAATGAACATTTTTGTGCATTCCAAATGTATATACTACCGCTTAAATATGAACTAAATTTTAATTAGATCTATAGTAATGATTGTTGTGAAGTCAAAGCATTTGAATTCGTTTCTCTGTTTTAGTAAGATCTACAATCATCATTATTGTCAAGTTAAACCATCGTTTTTGTATTATCTTCACAGCACACCACATGATCAGTATCGAGTTACATATGAACTATGTGTACTATATGAACTCAAACTAGATTTTTTGAATCCACTTTATTTTGATTTCAAATCACATTACATTTCTAGCTCTAGCTAGATCTTCATAATCTAAACCATGTCTCATATGTATAATGTGTTTATCACATTATGTATGGTGCCCCGCCCCCTACGCCTACAAGTATTTAGATGTGAGTTGCAAACACCACACATTATCACAAATTCAAATAAAATGTGAGAATGTTCGATATATAGTATTGTTTAGATTGCTCGATATTTAGTTGTAAGATGCAAACGCCACACATTATCACAAATTCAAATAAAATGTGAGATTGTTTGATGTATAGTATGGTTTAGATTGTTCGGCATTTAGCTGTGAGTTGCAAACGCCATGCATTATCACATTATGGTATAACATGTGCACAGCACGTGTATCACCGCTATATTCATGCATGCAATGTTTAAAACACCATGATATCCTATTCAAATATATGAATCCGCTTTCATATCAAATTATGATCTTTGTTAGTCTCTTACACCCACACAGTCCTCTAACCTTTGTAGCTACCACTAACTTTCTCTCGTGCATGCACATGCCCTCCTCGCCCTCCCCCTCCCTCGGCATTCTATCCACCGGGCACATTCATTTTTTCCTTTAGGTCGTTCTCCCAAAGTCTCCACAACTCCTTTCCGACACACACCGATCGATAAACCTCTCCAGCGATGCCTGCCTACAGCATACGCACACAGCTTCAATCTCCTCGTTTATGTGTCCTTGCCCCGTGTCTCTCATATGGTCAGACACACGTGTAAACTCTCACCCCTCTTTTAATCAATCTCACAACCGCACACTCCTCCCCCTATCCAGCTAGTAGTTGGGCCTCTCGCACCACCTCCTAGCTCCATTCTCTCTGTCTATCCGTCTCGCTGGGCCTTATTTTCCTCTTACAAATGGACATACACCGACCGATCTCTCGCTATACATATAGCCAGCTAGGTCCTTATAACTCATTTTTACCCACACATCGATCGATCTACCTCATTAGTTGTGTCTCTCCCTTCCCCCGACAAACAACAATTGATCTATCGATCTAGTTAGGTTTGCTTACCAAACACATGGTTCCCCTTCATCATCCATGGATGCGTCCCGACAGATCTATCACGCACAGGCACACACAGAAACACATCCCCACTCTTATTGATAACATTGTAGTTCCACCGTCAGTTTGTCTAGTAGGCCTCTCCCAACATCTCCGAGAAGCAAATCCATCACCCATCCGGCACTCTACCCCTCTCCCTCCCTCTCCCTCCCTCTCTCTATCCTCTCTCTCTCTCTCTCTCCCATCATATTTCCCGTCGTTCAGTTATGTATGGATGTCGACCGATCTCCCTCATGACATAGCTGGGTCTCTCCTTCTCAACTGATATACGAGTCGTTCTACCTCTATAGTTAGGCCTCTGCCTCCCCCTCCCCCCACCCCTACCCCCCACACACACCGATACTTCAAGCGCTCTAGTCATGTCTCCCTGCCACACACAAACTTGACGTGTGCCCTCTAACGTTCCGGTAGGCCAATCGCCCTATATCTTTGACTTGCACACACACACACACGCAATTTCGGTGGCTCTCTTCATCGATCTCGCACCCACCCATACTTGATCCTCTCTTTGACTCTATCGATAGCTATGACCCCTCCCTCTCTTCTCGTGGATTGCCCGACCCTCTATGTATGATATGGATAGGCCTCCATTTCACACATATTGCATGCAAAATTTTGTTTGAGATGTCATCGACACATATTCCCACAAATAATTCAGGAAATCAACCCCGCACCCCACCCCCACCCCCACCACAAAGCAAAAAACACTCACGAACGCGGTTTGTATCTCTCACACACACCCACGTAGGTGGGGGACGTGCACGAAGAGAAGAGGTGCATGCACGGCGCACGTACTCCCGTCTCTTTCCCAACCACACCGCGCGGGTACACGGTGGAGCTCATTTCTGTACGGAAAAGGCAGCCCACGTGGTAATTTGGCACGTGTACTGGTTGTCCACTTGGTGGAGGGAGGATCGTCTACCACGAGTGAACAAACAAATTGCGACTTGACGCGTTATGTTAAATTAAAAAAAGAGGCAAACCATGTGGGGCCTACCTTAGAGGCAAGGCTCTATACACTGGAGTACTTTTGGTGTGTCCCGTCAACTCGTAGAACGAGGAGAAGCTTGCTTAGTACGCCATCTCCCCCGCCCACGAGCGCGGTGGCTCGCAGGATGAGGTGAAGCTTGCTCCTCCCTCGCCCACGCGCGCGGTGGCTCGCATGACGAGGAGAAAATTTACTACTCCCTCCGTTTACTACTCGTCCCTACTACCTTAGTTATAGAAATTATATCATATTGTTTGGAATATATATGTCCTTAGTAGATTTCAATATGAAGTACTAGTACATACTCCAAACACTGATGTATATAGACGTATTTTAGAGTGTACATTCACTCATTTTGCTCCGTATGTAGTAGCACTCTCCCTCGCCCCTCGACCCTCGACCACGTGGTGGACGTGCATCAATTCATTCGGTCTCATATAGCCAGAACGATATATACTGCACTACCATTATTGCTCGACTTCCCGAAGAGGCAAAGAGCCAATCGCAAGGTTAATATTTTGGAGATGCCAAGCGCAAGGTTATAGGAGAACGAGTAGTAGGTGCCGCGTCATTTATAAATATTTTTTTTTCTTCAGTGGCACGTACGCAATATGATAGGTTCATATGGAGAGAAAAGGAAACCGCTCCACTATATACATAGTCAGGACGGGCCAGCCTACACGGTTGCTTGCTGGGGTTGCTCTCTTCACACTCTCTCGCACAAAACGACTGTGGCCACATCTCTAACATCCCGGCGGATCATGTCCACTTGGGGAAGGGGCGGATGCTTAGTGTAGATGCGGTGTCCGTCGTCGACGGAGAAAACCCACTGTCGGCACGTCCCGATCAAGGGTCCGCACCGTTCTCTCTCACAAAGCCGGTGAGGTTGCCTTCGTCCCTTGCTCACTGCCGCGATGTGGCAGTTGCCGCCTCCCGCCGCCCTCCTCAAGGTCGAGCTACGTCCCTCAGGTACAACTCCCTTTACAGCCGTCTTGCAGCACTGCTTCAGCTGCCCACATCACTCCCTGTGGATATTTCTCTACTTCTTTGCCCCGCACATACCTGATACCTCTACTGGCTTCTACACCCTGTTCAAGAATTCATCCGATTAACCAGTTAACTTGCCGATTAATCCCTACTCATAGGGTCATCGAGTAGCCGATTAACTGATTAATCACCCTAGTAATTGATTAAATGGCCGATTAACTTGCCGATTAGCCTATTAATCCCCTCCTTGTCAGCCAACCGAGCAGCTACCAGTTAACGATTTCCTCAACAATGCTTCTACATACTGTATTTCTGATGAGTTTATGTCTCATCAACTAGTCCTAGTAATCTTATTCTAATCACGCTTCTTCAATTCCTTTGCCATAGGGATGCTCATCTCGATTTTGGTGAAACTGCACAAAATGATCTGATGGTCAAAAGGTTGCAAACTTCATTTAGTAGGAAGCTCGAACGTTGCCAGCAAATTGAAGCCTGGTCAGGGTTCACGGTTCAAGGGCTAGGGGCTGCATGGATCATTTTTTTCTTTAGCTGCCTCTGTTCCAAAATAAGTGTCAACTTTAGTAGTAGTACAACTTTGTACTAAAGTTTGCACAAAGTTGAGACACTTATTTTGGAACGGAGGGAGTACATATTTGCTATGATCTGTCAATCATTGAGATGCAATATCATGCATGTTAGTCTCCTTTGTATTTGATGAAATGTTGCAACGGGCAACCTTGGACGCAAGATACATGTAACAGGAGCTGGAAGCTTCATAGCATTGTACAAATTTATCTCGCTGATAAATTACAGTACATACTAGTACTATACTAGTACTTCCTCCGTTCCTAAATATAAGTCTTTGTAGAGATTTCACCATTAACCACATGCGGATGTATATAGATGCATTTTAAGTGTAGATTCATTCATTTTGTTCCTCATGTAGTTCACCTAGTGGAATCTCTACAAAGACTTATCTACTAGTAATAGCTAGCCCCCACTACTAGGAATTCTATATCCTCTCCTTGACCCACATCATCAAAATTAACGTAGCCGTTAGATGAAGTAAATCAGTCATAATAGCCGTCTGATCTAGACGTTGAGAGGCTCAGCACTAAGCCACATGCAAGCATGCAGAAATACCTGGCACATGCATGTGAGTGGGTTTTAAATCACATCAACATGTCTGCATGCAAGCATGCACCGGTAGCATGCATGTAAGTGAGCTTTTAAGTCCCATTAACATGTCAAAAAGAAAAATATAATCCCATTATGCAGTAGGAGTTGGTTGATCTTTTTTCCTTATGTGGGATGATCTAAATGATGATGGGAGTTTATTTAGTTTGGCTACCACATTTGTCATGCGGTTATAGATTTTTTTAGTTTTATGAAATCAATAATTTTGCGCAGAGAGATATACCACTGTTCTGCGGCAACGAGCAGGGACTCATCTAGTAATATTTAGGAATAGAGGGAGTACTATGTAAAGAGTTAGGTGTCGCACGGTGATAGTGTGAGGTGGGCCATGTAATCACTGAGCCTGCATGTTTTCACTGCTCTTGCACTCCTCCGCTGTAAGAATGGAGAAAATTGTAATCTACTACCTCCTTTCGCCGAAAGCATGGGACATCCAGCAGTCCTACCACCTCAGTAATAAAGACCAATGAGCCGTCAAATCACATAGACCCAGCAGTAAGTTGGACGGATGAAGCAACCAGCACTCTTGCACCAGTGAGAGGTCGCGTCCGCTCTGCCTGGGCATGAATGCGGCACCGATTCTTTGGAGCGGCGCTGACCGTTTCGGGCAGGAAGCGCGCGCGGGCGGTGGAGGGGCTTTGGGTGGGCCAAGCTGGTCAGGAGCGGGCGTGGCAGCTGTCGGCATGTCCCTACCGTACACGCCCGGAAACAAGAGGATGCACCGACTCTCGCGGCTAAAATCTTACACTACACACCATATCTCTGTAGGAGTAGGTCGATCTGTCGCACTCTCTAACACACACATGCTGTTAAACACACACACGCACACACACGCACCTTGGTCCCGTTGCACCTTCTAATGTGACTTATTACACCTAGACGGAGGGAGTAGTAAGTATACGAGATATAGTGGCACACTGACTTAAGTCGAATACAAGTGCCAAAAATTTGTGTGCATGTTATAATAAGGACTCACTTAAAATAGTACGTGAGCGAACAGAGGGATCAATTGGACAGTGTTCCCGAGCAATAGCGAGATGTGCGAGGTAGTAAGATACACCGCTGGCACTTTTAGTTTTCTTATTAATTTGTTTGTTTCACCCTCTGACTGGTGGGACCCAACGTACTACATGGAGAGAGGTAAGGTGACTAAGGCTGCATTATTTCTGCACCACTGTGGATAGTCTTACCACCAAAGCCACATGACACGATTATGATTGAAATCCTAATGACTCCCACACACACACACACAAAAAACACGGCATGCCTGTCACACGAATGCAGGAATGTATAAAAGGTTATTTTCCTCTCGTTGAACATAAAGGGAGGGTTGTGTAGCTGGTTAGCCTGTTCGCTCATCAAACTTGAGGTCTCGGGTTCGGTAACTACACTTGAGCATAATTTTTGCCAGGAGGATTCTTTGACTGGTCAAAATGTTTTCTAGGGTTTGCACGCTTCACACTCTCTCTCCAGTATATATATACACACTGGAGCCTCAGCGCTTGTAGTTGCTCTCTTCACACTCTCTCGCCCTCTCCCGCTGGATCCTCAACGCTTGTAGTTTCTCTCTTCACACTCTCTCGCCCTCTCCAGATCTAAACAAGACTTCGTTGGCCTCTCTCTCCCCTCACTGCTGCTCAAAGAGCCGGCAGGATCCATCCGCTGGGAAGGGAAGGAGGCTTAACGCTTTCGTCGTCGGCGAGGGAGGGAATCCACTACCGGCGCTACTGTTCACTTTCCACCCAGCGGCGGAGGGGGAGGGCCTCCGACCCTTCTTCTTCGCCGTCGTCCCGTCGCCCACCGAACCACGCCCCAAGAACCTTAAGGTATATTTTACTTACTGCACATGCATTGCTCTAGCTGCATGTATACCATGAATCTAGGACGTGGTTCAAAGAGGAAAGGAGTGGGGGAAAGTAGTGGGAAAAGTTGTATATAGCATGAATCTAGGACGTGGTTCAAAGAGGAAATGAAGGGGGAAAGTTGTATAGCATGAATCTAGGACATGGTTCAAAGAGGAAAGAATGGGGGAAAGTAGTGGGGAAAGTTGTATCGCATAAATCTAGGACGTGGTTCAAAGAGGAAAGGAAGGGGCAAAAGTACTAGTTCAAAAAGGAAAGGAAGGGACAAGGCTGTAGAGTTTGAGCAGGACTAGATTTGCTGCGCTCACATAGGGAAAGGTGTCTAAAGATAACAAAACTAGGACCAACGCAAATATGCTCCTTGGTTGTTTGTTCTTTGTTGCAACAGACTGTGCATGACCACAGTACATCGGTAGATGCACATGGTGCTGGTGCGTTCACTGTCCCGTGCAACTCATTAGCTGTTGTTAATCTATGGCCCTGTTTGGTTAAAAACTCCCTAGTCCCTACCTGCTTGGTTCCAGGGACTAAACATGGACTAGAGGTTATTAAATGACATGATAAAAGACCATGTTACCCCTAGTAATGAACTAATAGAAACAAGCTGCGATGCGTGGCAGGGGCAACTATTGGAAAAAGTCCCAAAAAGACTCCCTCGGGGTCTTCTTTCTTTAGTCCCAAATGCCCACTTTTAGTCCCGAAAAGTCCCTCCTGTTTGGTTTAGATGTGACTGACACAGAGTTCTTTTAGTCCCCACACCAAAATGTCCCTGTAAACAAACACCCTCTAATAATGCCGCTGGAAAATTGATGCAATGCCACAGTTAAAAGCAAATTACATGTTTAATGAATTTTAATGTTAATATAATCTCTATGTTAATATTAATCAATGCCACCGTTTGAGAAATGCTACTGTCTTGCTTTCTTTCCCTTTTCGATAAGGTAGATGCTTCTTTTTTGTTGGCTTCTATGTCATCCACCGTTATTGACCACTAATTGTTTCCTTTGCACCTCTGTGTAAACAGGGTTATCTACTTCAACTTGTTGCCATTGTGACCTTTTGTTGCACTACGCAAAACACTTTTGTTTTAAGACTGTTTTGTGCAATTCAACAAAAATGTCACGCCGACAACGTTGCTGGATTGCTTGATCTTAGTGGAACTGCACAAGAGGAGATCTTACTTCCTATCCGTTAAGGATAATTTGGTTCAGATCTTCTTCTTGTGAGTTGTTTGAATTCCGCATCATGAGAGGTCAGTGTGCTTTCATATGATTCTGCAGTGTGCTTTCATATGTTGTGCTACTTGTACAATAATGTTGCTTGATTTTAGTGAACTGCACAAATGGAGACAAGACTTCCAATCTGTATGTGCACCGTAGTATCCCATTGAGGTAAGATAAGGATATTTCACAACTGTTGGCCTGTATTTTGCCACTTTCATCAGAAAATTAAGTTTAGTACTATACTTGTGCTCCCTAATTGACATGCCAAATCTTACATTGAAGGCGAAGATTGTCTATTATTGAACCAAGTGATGAAGGGGAAGAACAAGCAGAAGAAAAACAAAAATCAACTCCCGGTGCTGTAATGAAGCACTAGAACTGTGATGACACAAGTAATGATATAGTTTTGCATCTTAATTTATTGCTATGGCTGGAACGAGCAATTGTTTTGCCACTGATTTGATGCCATACGTGATTATCTCTACTTGTGCAAACAGGGATCTTCTTTAAAGATACCATATATTTTAGTGGAACTGCACAGAAAGATGTTGGAAACATTAAACTAATCGAGGAGTATATAGTAAGCATGGCCACTATAGTAGATAGCAACAGATGGTTCCGGAGAAGTGCTTCATCTGTATGCTCTACACAATCAGCCTCCTGACAAAGGTTGGTACTCGCCCACTAATTCATCCATATGATTGAGCTTTGCCATCTCTATTAGCTTTGTGCTACTGTTTAGATACTGTCATGAAAAAGTGGTATTGTCCTTGAGAAGTGCTTCATCTGTGCTGTTTTAAATATTTCCTTTCCTTTTTTTCGAGCAAATAGGGATGCTAGCATTTAGTTGTCCTCTTGTCTTTGCACAATAGGATCATCTTCCTCTGAAGAAGAATATGGAGTACGTGAAGTGACTAGTTCCGATTATGCCAGGATGAAGAAGCACTGTCTATCTTCTCATCAGAAAGAACAGTTGAAGGATGGTTACATTACTCCCCACAAGGCCAAACTAACTTTAGCTCAGAAGGACTGACAAATCTCCATTTTTTTGCTGTGATGCGCGAGTACAATGTTGTTCTAGGATTCTCATTAGAAGGAGCAGTTGAAGGATGGTTACATTACTCCCCACAAGACCAAACTAACTTCAGCTCAGAAGGACTGACAAATCTCCATTTTTTTGTTGTGATGCGCGAGTACAATGTTGTTCTAGGATTCTTTCTGGTGAGTTCCATTTTTCTAAAAGTGTGCTCTACATGGACCATGTAGGTGCCTATTTAAACTGTCAATTCATAGTACATTTTGCTTTATACTAATCACTTTTTTTGTATTTGTGCAAACAGGGGTGATCGGCTTGATTTCAATGGGAACTTCTCAAAATGTTCATGAATACATTGAATCATTCATTTCCACCACAAGAAAGGAGGTGCCGATAAGTTCAAGGCGTTGCAACATATAAGGGAGAAATCATACAAGCTACGCGTGAATTTGGTTGATTTTGGTGGAACTGCACAAAAAGAATAGTTGGTTTATTTAGCACGAGGTGCCATGTCAATGTCCGAACTGATGGCAAACCCTGCCCATTCCACAATCGTAGGCATTTGATATTTTGGAATGGGACAACCTTGTCAAATTTTTCTCATTGATTTTAAGACATGCATTTGATATTTTCGAATGGGACGCCCTTGCTGTCAGCAGCGTTGATCAATTTTTTCTTTATTCTTTTTGTGAAGTAAATATTTCCTCTAACATGTGAGTCGCTGAGATGCATAATCATCGATTGTTTTGAATGCTCTCTATGAATTGCCAGCCCTGTGTGTTTGATTGCAATGTACAGAAATGCTAAAAAGTTGCTCAAACTCTTTGTACTCCTTATGTTCCTTTTTACTTCGCACATTGTGAAAGTGCATACTTTATTGTATAAGATTGGTCAAAGTAGAGATACTTTGACTGTAGACAAAACTTGTATAGAAAGGACCGGAGGGAGTACATGTGAAACTGCTGCAAACGAGGTGATCACCCTGGGAATAATGCTAGTACGTATTGTTTTGCATGTTCATCCAATGCCAGTGATACAGGAATTCGAACTAATTGAAATAAATTCATTCATACACGGTCAGATTTCATATAAACATGCTGGATTTAATTACATTTCATACATTCTTCAACTAAAAAAGGGTGTTTGTGGCCGCATGCATCTCCCAGATGCAGAGGCCGGGGTCATCCTCCTTTTCTAAAAAAACTAAAAAGGGGTGCGCTGGAGGTATAATTAATTAACCGAAGCTACCCACCTGTGTCCCGCTGAGCCGAATAGAAGCTTTAGTGACTTAACTGCAGGTGTAGTTGCGTAACTGACATGTGGCCTGTTGGGCCCACGTGTCAGTCAGCCAACTGCACCAACAGTTAAGTAGAAGCAGCGTTCTTCTCCAGCGCAGCTCTCCGACTCCACGTCGCCGCCAATAAGCTAACCGGCCGTCAATGGTCAACCCGCCTAGCTTGGCTTCAACCGGAGGGTAGCAGCGGTGGCCTTACTTGGACCCGAGCGGCAGCGACCTACCGTGTTCTACTCTTCCTCGTTTTCTGTGTGGCTCGGCCTCGTTGGCAGCAGGGAGGGGCCTCGGCAGAGCCGGTGATGCCTCTGTCTCGTTGCCGACGGGCGGCGCCTCATTGGAGCGGTGGAAATCCTCCCCCACGTTGCCGGCATGGTGGGGCCTCGGCTGAGCCGGCGATGTCCTCTTCCTCGTTGTTGGCGGGGCGGGGCCTCGGCGGAGCCGGCGGTGTCCTCTACATCATTGTTGGCGCCGCGGGGCCTCGGCGGAGCCGGCGGTGTCCTCTGCCTTGTTGTTGGCGCCGCGGGGCATCATCGACGCCAGCAGAGCGGGGACTTGTCGGAGCCGGCATTGTCCTCTGCCTCGTCCTCGGTCTTGCCAAACAGCGCCTCGCCCGCTTCATCGCCCTCTTTGCTAGCCTCTTTGTAGGCGGCCGCAGCCTCCGCAACCCGCATGCAGTACCGCCAGCGCTCGAGGCAGCCCTTGCGGGCGAGGTGGTACGAGTTGAGCAGCGCCTCCTGCTCCGCCCGCTCCGCGGCGATCTGCTCCTCTGCCTGTAGGTGCTCCTGGCGGAGATGGTGGTTGTAGGCAGCATCGGCCTGCGCCTCCCAGAACTGCTCCTCATGCATCTGCCTCACCCTGTCCATATATTGGGCACGGGCCTCACCGACGGTCATGGTGCAATGCACCGGCGAGGATGGCACGGAGGAGGGGGTTGGCGCCGGATCGTCGACTACCATGTTCTCCATTGGGACGTCGTCATCCTCCGCTGCCTGCCGGCCAGCCGGTCGGCAGCAATGGCTGCTATCTCCTTGTGGTCCGTCGTCCGCCCGTCCCGAAGAGTGCTAGAGCGCAAGGAAGCCATGGTGGGCGGTAGTGGTGTGGACAGGAGAAAGGCAACTGTTGGTGTCAAAACCGGAGGATCTCGGGTAGGGGGTCCCAAACTGTGCATCTAGGCGGGTGGTAATAGGAGACGAGGGACACGATGTTTTACCCAGGTTCGGGCCCTCTTGATGGAGGTAAAACCCTATGTCCTGCTTGATTAATATTGATGATGTGGGTTACAAGAGTAGATCTACCACGAGATCAAGGAGGCTAAACCCTAGAAGCTAGCCTACGGTATGATTGTTGTTCGTCCTATGGACTAGGGCCATCCGGTTTATATAGACACCGGAGAGGGCTAGGTTTACACAGAGTCAGTTACAAAGGTAGGAGATCTACATATCCGTATCGCCAAGCTTGCCTTCCACGCCAAGGAAAGTCCCATCCGGACACGGGACAAAGTCTTCAATCTTGTATCTTCATAGTCTTGGAGTCCGGCCGATGATGATAGTTCGGCTATCCGAACACCCCCTAGTCCGGAACTCCCTCAGTAGCCCCTGAACCAGGCTTCAATGACGACGTGTCCGGCGCGCATATTGTCTTCGGCATTGCAAGGCGGGTTCCTCCTCCGAATAATTTATACAAGATTGTGAACACCAGGATAGTATCCGGCTCTGCAAAAATAAATTCCACATACCCCCGTAGAGAGAATTATATTACACAAGATCAATCTGCTGACGTATTCTGTGGCGTGACGTCACACCACTTCCAAGCCTTTACTCGAATTGTTTTTATTGTTCCACCTCAGCGCGTTTAGCGAGGCGGTTTCCTTGGCACGTCTTGTCGAAGCAGAGATCGTGTTCCCCTTATTCCGGGATTCCCATCAATAAGGGCGTGGGTAACCCAACCGCGCCATTGATTGTGATGCTTGGGAGATAAGGGAGTTTTACCAGGTCAGTGGGGACGCGTGTTTCTGTCTGCCCATATAAGGGGATAAAGATCCAACCTTTTTACCTGCACCTTCTTCCTTCTTGGCTTATCCATCTCTGCGAACTCGAGCTCCATCGCCCAAGTCCGCACTTCTCACCTTCTCCAACTATGTCCGGAGTGGGAGGCAAGTGGATGGCCTCCTCCGTCACGGAGGGGCAGATCCAGAAGCTGCGCAACGCCGGATACTTGTCCAGCGACATCGCGCACCGGCTCCCCACCGAGGGAGAGCTCATCCCCACTCCCAAGACCCATGAGAGGGTAGTATTCTTTCCCCATTTCCTCCGCGGACTGGGCTTCCCGCTCCATCCCTTTGTCCGGGGGCTCATGTTCTACTACGGCCTGGATTTCCACGATCTGGCCCCGAATTTCATCCTCAGCATCTCTGTTGGAAATATGCCCTAGAGGCAATAATAAAAGGGTTATTATTATATTTCCTTATTCATGATAATTGTCTTTTATTCATGCTATAACTGTATTATCCGGAAATCGTAATAGACGTGTGAATACATAGACCATAACATGTCCCTAGTGAGCCTCTAGTTGACTAGCTCGTCGGTCAACAGATAGTCATGGTTTCTGACTATGGACATTAGATGTCATTGACAACGGGATCACATCATTAGGAGAATGATGTGATGGACAAGACCCAATCCTAAGCATAGCACAAGATCGTGTAGTTCGTTTTGCTAGAGCTTTTTCAATGTCAAGTATCTATTCCTTAGACCATGAGATCGTGTAACTCCCGGATACCGTAAGAGTGCTTTGGGTGTACCAAACATCACAACGTAACTAGGTGACTATAAAGGTGCACTACAGGTATCTCCAAAAGTGTCTGTTGGGTTGACACGGATCGAGACTGGGATTTGTCACTCCGTATGACGGAGAGGTATCTCTGGGCCCACTCGGTAATGCATCATCATAATGAGCTCACAGTGACCAAGTGTTTGGTCACGGGATCATGCATTACGGTACGAGTAAAGTGACTTGCCGGTAATGAGACTGAACGAGGTATTGGGATACCGACGATCGAGTCTCGGGCATGTAACGTACCGATTGACAAAGGGAATTGTATACGGGGTTGTTCAAATCCTCGACATCGTGGTTCATCCGATGAGATCATCGAGGAGCATGTGGGAACCAACATGCGTATCCAGATCCCGCTGTTGGTTATTGCCCGAGAGCCATCTCGGTCATGTCTACGTGTCTCCCGAACCCGTAGGGTCTACACACTTAAGGTTCGGTGACACTAGGGTTGTATGAACGTGAGTATGCAGTATACCGAATGTTGTTCGGAGTCCCGGATGAGATCCCGGACGTCACGAGGAGTTCCAGAATGGTCCAGAGGTGAAGAATTATATATAGAAAGTGGTATTTCGGCCATCGAGAAAGTTTCGGGGTCACCCGGTATTGTACCGGGACCACCGGAAGGGTCCCGGGGGTCCACCGGGTGGGGCCAGCCATCCCGGAGGGCCCCAAGGGCCGAAGTGGGGAGGGGAACCAGCCCATAGTGGGCTGGTGTGCCCCCCTTGGCCCACCCCCTTGAGCCTAGGGTTGAAACCCTAGGGTGGGGGGGCGCCCCACTTGGCTTGGGGGGTACTCCACCCCCTTGGCCGCCGCCCTCTTGGGAGATTGGATCTCCTAGGGCCGGCGCCCCCCTGGGGGCCTATATAAAGGGAGGGGGGAGGGGGGCAGCTGCACCCTGAAGTTCTGGCGCCTCCCTCCCCCTGCTACACCTCTTCCTTCTCCGTCACGTGCTTGGCGAAGCCCTGCCGAAGTGCTGCTGTTCCACCACCACCACGCCGTTGTGCTGCTGCTGGAGCTTTCATCATCAACCTCTCCTTCCCCCTTGCTGGATCAAGATGGAGGAGACCTCACGCTGACCGTATGTGTGTTGAACGCGGAGGTGCCGTCCGTTTGGCGCTAGGATCTCCCGTGATAGGATCACGACGAGAACGACTACTTCAACCCCGTTCTTTTGAATGCTTCTGCGCGATCTACAAAGTGGTATGAAGATGCAATCTATCTCCCATGACTCGTTGCTTAGATGAACTCATAGATGGATCTTGGTGAAACCGTAGGAAATTTTTTAATTTTCTGCAACGTTCCCCAACAGTGGCATCATGAGCTAGGTCTATGCGTAGTTCTCTATTGCACGAGTAGAACACAATTTTGCTGTGGGCGTAGATCTTGTCAACTTGCTTGCTGCTACTAGTCTTATCTTGCTTCAGCGGTATTGTGGGATGAAGCGGCCCGGACCAACCTTACACGTACGCTTACATGAGACCGGTTCCACCGACTGACATGCACTAGTTGCATAAGGTGGCTGGCGGGTGTCTGTCTCTCCCACTTTAGTTGGAGCGGATTCGATGAAAAGGGTCCTTATGAAGGGTAAATAGAAGTTGACAAAATCACATTGTGGTTATTCGTAGGTAAGAAAACGTTCTTGCTAGAAGCCAATTGCAGCCACGTAAAAGATGCAAAACAATTAGAGGACATCTAACTTGTTTTTGTAGCAATTGTCATGTGATGTGATATGGCCAGAAGTTGTGATGAATGATGAATGATATATTGTGATGTATGAGATCCTGTTCTTGTAATAGGAATCACGACTTGCATGTCGATGAGTATGAAAACCGGCAGGAGCCATAGGAGTTGTCTTTATTTTTTGTATGACATGCGTGTCATTGAAGAACGCCATGTAAATTACTTTACTTTATTGCTAAATGCGTTAGCCATAGAAGTAGAAGTAGTCGTTGGCATGACAACTTCATGAAGACACAATGATGGAGATCATGATGATGGAGATCATGGTTTCATGCCGGTGACTAAGATGATCATGGAGCCCCGAAGATGGCGATCGAAGGAGCTATATGATATTGGCCATATCATGTCACTACTATATAATTGCATGTGATGTTTATTATGTTTTATGCATCTTGTTTACTTAGAACGGCGGTAGTAAATAAGATGATCCCTTATAATAATTTCAAGAAAGTGTTCCCCCTAACTGTGCACCATTGCTAAAGTTCGTCGTTTCGAAGCACCACGTGATGATCGGGTGTGATAGATCCTTACGTTCACATACAACGGGTGTAAGACAGATTTACACATGCAGAACACTTAGGGTTAACTTGACGAGCCTAGCATGTACAGACATGGCCTCGGAACACAAGAGACCAAAAGGTCAGACATGAGTCGTATAGAAGATACGATCAGCATGGAGATGTTCACCGATGATGACTAGTCCGTCTCACGTGATGATCGGACACGGCCTAGTCGACTCGGATCGTGTAACACTTACATGACTAGAGGGATGTCTAATCTGAGTGGGAGTTCATTAAATAATTTGATTAGATGAACTTAATTATCATGAACTTAGTCTAAATCTTTTGCAAAATATGTCTTGTAGATCAAATGGCCAACGCTCATGTCAACATGAACTTCAACGCGTTCCTAGAGAAAACCAAGCTGAAAGATGATGGCAGCAACTATACGGACTGGGTCCGGAACCTGAGGATCATCATCATAGCTGCCAGGAAACAATATGTCCTAGAAGGACCGCTAGGTGATGCACCCGTCCCAGAGAACCAAGACATTATGAATGCTTGGCAGTCTCGCGCTGATGATTACTCCCTCGTTCAGTGCGGCATGCTTTACAGCTTAAAACCGTGGCTCCAAAAGCGTTTTGAGCAACACGGAGCATATGTGATGTTCGAGGAGATGAAACTAGTTTTCCAAGCTCATGCCCGGGTCGAGAGATATGAAGTCTCCGACAAGTTCTATAGTTGTAAGATGGAGGAAAATAGTTCTGTCAGTGAGCATATACTCAAAATGTCTGGGTTGCACAATCGCCTGTCCCAGCTGGACATTAACCTCCCGGATGAGGCGGTCATTGACAGAATCCTTCAGTCGCTCCCACCAAGCTACAAGAGCTTTGTGATGAACTACAATATGCAGGGGATGGTGAAGACTATTCCTGAAGTATTTTCAATGCTGAAGTCAGCAGAGGTTGAAATCAAGAAAGAACATCAAGTGTTGATGGTTAATAAGACCACTAAGTTCAAGAAGGGCAAGGGTAAGAAGAACTTCAAGAAGGACGGCAAAGATGTTGCCGTGCCCGGTAAGCCAGTTGCCGGGAAGAAGTCAAAGAATGGACCCAAGCCTGAAACTGAGTGCTTTTATTGCAAGGGTAAGGGTCACTAGAAGCGGAACTGCCCCAAATACTTAGCAGACAAGAAGGCCGGCAACACTAAAGGTATATTTGATATACGTGTAATTGATGTGTACCTTACCAGTACTCGTAGTAACTCCTGGGTATTTGATACCGGTGCCGTTGCTCACATTTGTAACTCACAGCAGGAGCTGCGGAATAAGCGGAGACTGGCGAAGGACGAGGTGACGATGCGCGTCGGGAATGGTTCCAAGGTCGATGTGATCGCCGTCGGCATGCTACCTCTACATTTACCTACGGGATTAGTTTTAAACCTCAATAATTGTTATTTAGTGCCAAGTTTGAGCATGAACATTGTATCTGGATCTCGTTTGATACGAGATGGCTACTCATTTAAATCCGAGAATAATGGTTGTTCTATTTATATGAGAGATATGTTTTATGGTCATGCCCCGATGGTCAATGGTTTATTCTTAATGAATCTCGAACATAATGTTACACATATTCATAGCGTGAATACCAAAAGATGTAAAGTTGATAACGATAGTCCCACATACTTGTGGCACTGCCGCCTTGGTCACATTGGTGTCAAGCGCATGAAGAAGCTCCATGTTGATGGACTTTTAGAGTCTCTGGATTATGAATCATTTGACACATGCGAACCATGCCTCATGGGAAAAATGACCAAGACCCCGTTCTCCGGAACAATGGAGCGAGCAACCAACTTGTTGGAAATCATACATACCGATGTGTGCGGTCCAATGAGCGTTGAGGCTCGCGGAGGATATCTTTATGTTCTCACTCTCACTGATGAGTTGAGTAGATATGGGTATGTCTACTTGATGAAACACAAGTCTGAGACCTTTGAAAAGTTCAACGAATTTCAGAATGAAGTAGAGAATCAACGTGACCGAAAGATAAAATTCTTACGATCGGATCGTGGAGGAGAATATTTAAGTCACGAATTTGGTACACACTTAAGAACATGTGGAATCGTTTCACAACTCACGCCGCCTGGAACACCTCAGCGTAACGGTGTGTCCGAACATCGTAATCGCACTCTATTGGATATGGTGCGATCTATGATGTCTCTTACCAATTTACCGTTATCATTTTGGGGATACGCTCTAGAGACAGCTACATTCACATTAAATAGGGCACTGTCTAAATCCGTTGAGACGACACCATATGAATTATGGTTTTCGAAGAAACCTAAGCTGTCGTTTCTAAAAGTTTGCAGATGCGATGCTTATGTCAAGAAACTTCAACCTGAAAAGCTCGAACCCAAGTCGGAAAAATGCGTCTTCATAGGATACCCTAAAGAAACCATTGGGTATACCTTCTACTTAAGATCCGAAGGCAAGATCTTTGTTGCCAAGAATGGATCCTTTCTGGAAAAAGAGTTTCTCTCGAAAGAAGTAAGTGGGAGGAAAGTAGAACTCGATGAAGTACTACCTCTTGAACGGGATAGTAGTGCAGCTCAGGAAAATGTTCTTGTGATGCCTACACCAACTGAAGAGGAAAATAATGATGATGATCAAGGTACTTCGGATCAAGTTTCTACTGAACTTCGTAGGTCCACAAGGACACGTTCCGCACCAGAGTGGTACGGCAACCCTGTCCTGGAAATCATGTTGTTGGACAATGGTGAACCTTCGAACTATGAACAAGCAATGGCGGGCCCAGATTCCAACAAATGGCTAGAAGCCATGAAATCCGAGATAGAATCCATGTATGAAAACAAAGTATGGACTTTGACTAACTTGCCCGATGATCGGCGAGCGATAGAAAACAAATGGATCTTTAAGAAGAAGACGGACGCGGATGGAAATGTCACCATCTATAAAGCTCGACTTGTTGCTAAGGGTTATCGGCAAGTTCAAGGGATTGACTACGATGAGACTTTCTCTCCCGTAGCGAAGCTTAAGTCCGTCCGAATCATGTTAGCAATTGCCGCATACTATGATTATGAGATATGGCAGATGGACGTCAAAACGGCATTCCTTAACGGGCATCTTAAGGAAGAACTGTATATGATGCAGCCGGAGGGTTTTGTCGATCCTAAGAATGCTAACAAGGTATGCAAGCTCCAGCGATCCATTTATGGGCTGGTGCAAGCATCTCGGAGTTGGAACATTCGCTTTGACGAGATGATCAAAGCGTTTGGGTTTATGCAGACTTATGGAGAAGCCTGCGTTTACAAGAAAGTGAGTGGGAGCTCTGTAGCATTTCTCATATTATATGTAGATGACATACTTTTGATGGGAAATGATATAGAACTTTTGGACAACATTAAGGCCTACTTGAATAAGTGTTTTTCAATGAAGGACCTTGGAGAAGCTTCTTATATATTAGGCATCAAGATCTATAGAGATAGATCGAGACGCCTCATAGGTCTTTCATAAAGCACATACCTTGATAAGATTTTGAAGAATTTCAAAATGGATCAGTCCAAGAAAGGGTTCTTGCCTATACTGCAAGGTGTGAGATTGAGCTCGGCTCAATGCCCGACCACGGCAAAAGATAAAGAAGAGATGAGTGTCATCCCCTATGCTTCAGCCATAGGATCTATTATGTATGCCATGCTGTGTACCAGACCTGATGTAAACCTTACCGTAAGTTTGGTAGGAAGGTACCAAAGTAATCCCGGCAAGGAACACTGGACAGCGGTCAAGAATATCTTGAAGTACCTGAAAAGGACAAAGGACATGTTTCTCGTTTATGGAGGTGACGAAGAGCTCGTCGTAAAGGGTTACGTCGACGCTAGCTTCGATACAGATCTGGATGACTCTAAGTCACAAACTGGATACGTGTATATGTTGAATGGTGGAGCAGTAAGCTGGTGCAGCTGCAAGCAGAGCGTCGTGGCGGGATCTACATGTGAAGCGGAGTACATGGCAGCCCCGGAGGCAGCGCATGAAGCAATATGGGTGAAGGAGTTCATCACCGACCTAGGAGTCATACCCAATGCGTCGGGGCCGATCAAACTCTTCTGTGACAACACTGGAGCTATTGCCCTTGCCAAGGAGCCCAGGTTTCACAAGAAGACCAGGCACATCAAGCGTCGCTTCAACTCCATCCGTGAAAATGTTCAAGATGGAGACATAGATATTTGCAAAGTACATATGGATCTGAATGTCGCAGATCCGTTGACTAAACCTCTCTCGCGAGCAAAACATGATCAACACCAGAACTCTATGGGTGTTCGATTCATCACAATGTAACTGGATTATTGACTCTAGTGCAAGTGGAAGACTGTTGGAAATATGCCCTAGAGGTAATAATAAAAGGGTTATTATTATATTTCCTTATTCATGATAATTGTCTTTTATTCATGCTATAACTGTATTATCCGGAAATCGTAATACACGTGTGAATACATAGACCATAACATGTCCCTAGTGAGCCTCTAGTTGACTAGCTCGTCGGTCAACAGATAGTCATGGTTTCCTGACTATGGACATTAGATGTCATTGACAACGGGATCACATCATTAGGAGAATGATGTGATGGACAAGACCCAATCCTAAGCATAGCACAAGATCGTGTAGTTCGTTTTGCTAGAGCTTTTTCAATGTCAAGTATCTCTTCCTTAGACCATGAGATCGTGTAACTCCCGGATACCGTAAGAGTGCTTTGGGTGTACCAAACGTCACAACGTAACTGGGTGACTATAAAGGTGCACTATAGGTATCTCCAAAAGTGTCTGTTGGGTTGACACGGATCGAGACTGGGATTTGTCACTCCGTATGACGGAGAGGTATCTCTGGGCCCACTCGGTAATGCATCATCATAATGAGCTCAAAGTGACCAAGTGTTTGGTCACGGGATCATGCATTACGGTATGAGTAAAGTGACTTGCCGGTAACGAGACTGAACGAGGTATTGGGATACCGACGATTGAGTCTCGGGCATGTAACGTACCGATTGACAAAGGGAATTGTATACGGGTTTGTTCGAATCCTCGACATCGTGGTTCATCCGATGAGATCATCGAGGAGCATGTGGGAACCAACATGGGTATCCAGATCCCGCTGTTGGTTATTGCCCGAGAGCCGTCTCGGTCATGTCTACGTGTCTCCCGAACCCGTAGGGTCTACACACTTAAGGTTCGGTGACGCTAGGGTTGTATGAACATGAGTATGCAGTATACCGAATGTTGTTCGGAGTCTCGGATGAGATCCCGGACGTCACGAGGAGTTCCGGAATGGTCCAGAGGTGAAGAATTATATATAGAAAGTGGTATTTCGGCCATCGGGAAAGTTTCAGGGTCACCCGGTATTGTACCGGGACCACCGGAAGGGTCCCGGGGGTCCACCGGGTGGGGCCACCCATCCCGGAGGGCCCCAAGGGCTGAAGTGGGGAGGGGAACCAGCCCATAGTGGGCTGGTGCGCCCCCCTTGGCCCACCCCCTGCGCCTAGGGTTGAAACCCTAGGGTGGGGGGGGGGCGCCCCACTTGGCTTGGGGGGTACTCCACCCCCTTGGCCGCCGCCCCCTTGGCCGCCGCCCCTTGGGAGATTGGATCTCCCAGGGCCGGCGCCCCCCTGGGGGCCTATATAAAGGGAGGGGGGAGGGGGGAAGCCGCACCCTGAAGTTCTGGCGCCTCCCTCCCCCTACTACACCTCTTCCTCCTCCGTCACGTGCTTGGCGAAGCCCTGCCGGAGTGCTGTTGTTCCACCACCACCATGCCGTTGTGCCGCTGCTAGAGCTTTCATCATCAACCTCTCCTTCCCCCTTGCTGGATCAAGACGGAGGAGACCTCACGCTGACCGTACGTGTGTTGAACGCGGAGGTTCCGTCCATTCGGCGCTAGGATCTCCGATGATAGGATCACGACGAGAACGACTACTTCAACCCCGTTCTTTTGAATGCTTCCGTGCGATCTACAAAGTGGTATGTAGATGCAATCTCTCTGCCATGACTCGTTGCTTAGATGAACTCATAGATGGATCTTGGTGAAACCGTAGGAAAATTTTTAATTTTCTACAACGTTCCCCAACAATCTCGGCGTTTATCGTCGTGTGTGAGGCCTTCCTCTCCATCCAGCCCCACTTCGGCTTGTGGCTCAAGACCTTCAGTGTCAAGCCGAAGGTTGTGAAGGGCAGCCAAGCGGAGTGCGGAGGCGCTATGGTGGGCAGGATGTCCCACGTTACGTGGCTGGAAGGCACTTTCGTGGAAACCATCAAGGGTTGGCAATCAGGTTGGTTCTACGTCACCGAGCCGCATGACGCCGATTGGGCGGCGGCCCCCGGATTCAGATCTGGCATCCCCACATGGCTCACCTCCTGGAAAGAGAGCGTCCGGATTTGAGGGGATTCGGAGGAGCTGACCGGACTCCAAGCCTGCGTCCGAAAGTTGGTGGACAAGAAGGTCAAGCTTGTCAACGTAGTCCAGGTCATGCTCATCCGCCAGATTCTCCCGTGCCAACGACGTGGCTTCAATATGTGGGAGTTCGATCCGGCACAGCACCAGACTTTGAATGGACTCGTCGACACTACGTACAAAGAGGTCTGGAAGGTGCTGTTCAAAGGCGCCGAGGCTCCCGCATCCGCTACCGAAGATCGTGGATTAAGCTTGGAGCGTCCAGCTGATGAGGTAAGTTATTTTGTCCTTTAAGGGATGCTTGTTTTTCATAGTTTGACTCTATGCGGGATCTAAACTCCCTTTCCTTTGACAGGACTGGCTGAAGAAGGCCGCACAGGCTATCTATCCGGCCCCATTGCCAGAGGACCCAGCTGACGCCCGCCTAACGGGGCTGCTGGCTCCGGCACCCCACGTGGTGCCGGAGAAGAAGGCCAAGAAGAAGGCCACGGGGACTCGGAAGAGTTCCCGTTTTCAGGTGCTATCGGATGATGAATCCGAGGCCAACTCCTCCCACCAAGGCGAGGAGGAGAAGAAGAAAGCCTCTCCCCCAGCGGGGGGAGGGAAGAAAAGGAAGGCCTCCCCAACAAGGGAGGCCGAAGGGTCCAAGAGGGGAAAAACTCTTCCCCCGGACTGCTCTGCTAACGCCAGTGATGACGACGAGGACTGGCCTCCAAGGGCCAAGCCCCTGGCGAGATCGTGAGTATCCGGACTCCCGAATAACTTCATGGTTTATCTTTTTCTTTGCCACACAATGTCTTTCTAATGCCGCATACATCCCTGCAGTCCGCCCAAGGACGATCTCCCCGCTTCGTCGAGCGGGTCCTTAGGTGCGTCGGATATGGATTCTCTTCCGACCGCCTCCATCCCCCATGACACGGACGACGCCGAGGTGGGATCCCAGGAAGGGACCCGCCAGGAGGAGGAGGCCCCGGAGGTGTCACAGGACAACCTTCCGGACTTTGCACCGGACTCGGCTCCGGAACCCATAGTGGCTCCGGAGTCCGGCGGGCGACACCTTCGCAAGAAGGGCAAGACCGTGACGCCGGCTGCCTCCGTCCAACCGGAGGTGCCAGATAATTTGCTGGAGGCGCTCAACGACGCCTCTATTGAAGAGGGACACCGCACTGTTATGAGTGTGGTGATTCAGAAGGTGCAGCTCGCCAAGAGCGGGCTGACTGAAGCCTGCAGCAGCCTTCTAACAAGCTTTGAGGTAAGAATTTCAATATGTATAAAATGGTACCGCATAGATAGTAGCCCCTAATGCTCGGGTCGGTGTTCGGAAAGAAAAGCCGGATTGAGGATCTAATAAGATATACACAAGAGTCATAAAAAATATGTCAATATGGGATTGCAGGCTGCGCTGCTGACCTCTGCCGCACTAACTGCGGAGGTCAATACTTTGAAGAAGAACCTCGAGCGGTCTGAGAACGAGCTCGGCCGTGCCAAGAAGCAGCTCGAGGACAAGGAAGGTGAGTAACACCTTAAAATTGCACCTTACAGAAAAGGATTTTGGTTGCAAAAAGAATGACGAGGATAACGTGAGTATTGCAGGGGCCACTAACGAGGTGGCGACCCTGAAAGAGGCGGTGGCCACGGCCGAACGCAATGCGGCTGCGGAGCGCACCGAGTGAGAGAAACAGGAGGCGCGGGTGGCTGAGGTACAACAAGAGCTCCAGGATCTCGTGAAGAAACATGAGAGCCTGGAGCGTGACTCGAAGACTCGAGAGTCTGAGCTCGCAACGGCTCTTGAGAGTGCCAAAGCCGCTAAGGCCGAAGCCTACAAGGCCCTCCAGGAGATCGAGGCGGTAAAGAAAATAGCAGCGGGTAAGGCATTTTTTATGCAAAGTAAGCATGTGAGTGTTAATTACCTGTCGCTTACCCGAATTCAGAGCTCTCCAGGAGCGTTCGCAGATCTTCCTCGCAGCGTGTCCGATGCTGCCGCATTCTACCGGGCCGAGGAGGGGAGCTCGATGGAGAAGGTCTTCTGGTCTCAGTATGCTGAGGCCGGACATCCGGTGCCCCTTAGCGACCAGCTGAAGCAGCTGGTCGAGCTCCACAAGGCGGCCGAACAGCCATGAAGGGCCTCATAGTTCGGCTGTGGCCTAAGGAGGCTATGCCTGGGAGCTACTTTGGCCTGGTGCGGCGGCTGGTGGATGCGTGCCCGTGGGTTGAAGTTATCAAGCACTCCGCCTGTATTGAGGGTGCCCGTCGGGCCCTTGCCCGCGCAAAGGTGCACTGGGGCAAGATGGATGCCCAGAAGCTTGTGACGGACCCCCACCAGAGGGCAAGGAGCATCGCACGCCCGAGATGTATCATAAGAGCATGCTGAAGGGCGCCCGCACTATTGCGGGTGAGTGCTCCAAAGATGTAATATTTGAGTAGACTCGCATTTTGTTATCCTGTGCGCTGAAAACTTGGTTCATGTGCGCTAAGCAACGCTTGTTAATTTAAAATATTACCTTCTATGCGACTGTTTATCAAATCTGAGAGATGGCAAGTCGTCGGCTTCAGCCCCCATGCCATGAGTGCTGGGGTGTTCGGGATAAACTCGAGCGCTCTTGTTCCCATTTTTGGGTCCATCTAGGGAGGCGCTCGACACAGCGAACAAGGCAACCAGACTTATAATGCTTGAACACTCTCACTTAGCCATAGAATTCTATAATTTTAAATTTCGGCGAAGCCCCTAGTCTTCGGAAGGCCGAATTTGGGGCGCTATCCACGCCTTGGCCAGATAGTATCCGGCTCCTCGCTCTAAGCGGCATAAGTCTTTAAGGACTCGCAAAAAACCTCTCGAACAGCGACCGGCTCTTGCCTCATCATGATGGTCAGTTTTAGCTTTCTCCACTGAGGCGTTAACCTAGCTCAACTGGGGCGCAATTGCAGTGGTTCTCCCAGTTCTACCTTAGCCGATATAACGGAACATAAGGTACCAAAACATGGGAGCCGGGCAAGCCCAACTATTGACCCAAGGCATCATTCGGAGCCGATGCATATAGTTCTATAAGTTCGGGGTGCCGCACTTGTGAAAGTGTTCGGACTCATCACACCATGATTCGGGGAACATAAGCCCCTGATGTGTATTAGCCGTACCAAAGTGTACGAATGCAATATGCCGTGAATGAACATATGTATGAAAAGGAAATGCAATTATAAGCAAAAAGGTGCTGCATTGTTTTATTCAATAAGTGCTGCTACGGATGCAGAACGATACAAATAGTGCGATAAGCAAGGTATGTGACTGTTAAACATGTCCCCCTCCAGGGGTAGGCTGCAGATAGGTGTATAAAAATGCTCGTAACGGAGACCACCTGTATATTCGTTGTAGCCTTTATCCTTCCCTGGCTGTTGCATCGTGAGTTCGGCAGATCTGCTGCCGGACAGGGCCTCTGACAAACGGAGTCCTGTGTGTAAAAAATAAAAGGTAAAAAGAAAAGAAAAAAGAACGACACACTTGAGAGCCCCTGGTGTGGTTTAGCCGCAGTCTGGGTTTATCGTGGTCATGCCCTGTGATATCCTGGCTTATTAGGGATGATAGACTACTCATATAAATAAGGAATTCCTTCTTTTTCAGGAGCCCATTCGGACAGAACTCCAAAGTTAAGCGTGCTCAGCTTGGAGTAGTCTCAGGATGGGTGACCGACCGGGAAGTTGCTCCCGGGTGCGCATGAGTGAGGACAAAGTGCGCAGAAAAGACTAGTATTGATCTGTGGGGCCAGTCTAGATCCCGCCAGGAGTAACGACCACCGGCGGGTGTGTCCGGGGCGTTACAAGTTGGTATCAGAGCCGACCCTCGCGGTTACACGGATGGTTGCGGACAGGTGCGCGGTCATGTTGTTCATGACGTTTGTGACCCGTCGTGGCACACGGCATGGCACATGTACCGGACTGGATGCACAGACGGTTGTGCCAAGAGGGAACGTTCCTGTGGCCCGGCGAGGACGTCGGTTCCTCTGAGTGTGGGTGTATGTGATATCCTGGCTTATTAGGGATGATAGACTACTCATATAAATAAGGAATTCCTTCTTTTTCAGGAGCCCATTCGGACAGAACTCCAAAGTTAAGCGTGCTCAGCTTGGAGTAGTCTCAGGATGGGTGACCGACCGGGAAGTTGCTCCCGGGTGCGCATGAGTGAGGACAAAGTGCGCAGAAAAGACTAGTATTGATCTGTGGGGCCAGTCTAGATCCCGCCAGGAGTAACGACCACCGGCGGGTGTGTCCGGGGCATTACATGCCCCTCTCCCCATGCCCATGGTATCTTCAGAGCGTAATGGTGTACGCAAAGGACCTGCTTTAATGTTTCACAGGAGCTGGGGTTGGGGCCGCACTGCTACGCATGCTCGGAACGTGCTAGGTGGTCTTGTTGTAAGTTACTCCGGGCGCGCTTAGCTGTGTCCGGCCGCTTAATGGCCGGACTCGAGAATTGCCTTAAGAGGCTGCATTGCACTTCTGTCGCGAGAGCCGCTTTCCTCCATGCAGAGAGAACGTTCAGCTTGAGGTATGCGTAGTGCGGCACCGTGTTGAACTTTGCAAACGCAGTACGTCCGAGCAAGGCATGATAGCTGCTGCGGAACGGGACTATGTCGAAGATTAACTCCTCACTTCGGAAGTTATCCAGGGATCCGAAGACCACTTCCAGTGTAATTGAGCCTGTACAATTGGCTTCTACACCTGGTATGACGCCTTTAAAGGCCGTTTTGGTAGGTTTAATCCTTGAGGGGTCTATGCCCATTTTGTGCACTGTATCCTGGTAAAGCAGGTTCAGGCTGCTGCCGCCGTCCATCAGGACTCTGGTTAGGTGAAATCCATCGACGATTGGGTCTAAGACCAGTGCGGCGAATCCGCCGTGGCGGATGCTGGTGGGGTGGCCCCTTCGGTCAAAAGTGATCGGGCAGGAGGACCATGGATTGAACTTCGGGGCAACTCGCTCCATCGCACAGACATCCCTGAGTGCATGCTTCCGCTCCCTTTTGGGTATGTGCGTTGCGTATATCACGTTCACCGTCCGCACCTGTGGGGGGAAACCCTTCTATCCTCTATTGTTCGGCGGTTGGGTCTCGTCCTCGTCATCGCTATGTAGCCCCTTGTCATTGTTTTCGGCAATTAACTTGCCTGCCTGCTTGAATACCCAACAGTCCCTGTTGGTGTGGTTAGCTGGCTTTTCGGGGGTGCCGTGTTTCTGGCACAAGCGGTCGAGTATTCGGTCCAAATTGGACGGACCCGGAGTAGTTCTTTTGAATGGCTTTTTCCGCTGACCGAGTTTAGAGCCTCTGAATCCGGCATTGACTGCCGTATCCTCAATATGATTGCCGTTAATGCGGCGTTTGTTTTTGTTGCGACGCAGCCTGCCATTTCGGTCCTTGAAGTCCGGACTGCCAGAATTTTTGCTGAGGTTGTTGCTACGTGCTAGCCATCTGTCCTCACCCGCGCAGAAGCGGGTCATGAGTGATGTGAGGGCTGCCATGGATTTCGGCTTTTCCTGTCCCAGGTGCCGGGCAAGCCACTCGTCGCGGATGTTATGCTTGAAGGCCGCGAGGGCCTCCGCATCCGGACAGTCGACGATTTGGTTTTTCTTGGTTAAGAACCGTGTCCAGAATTGCCTGGCCGATTCGTCTGGCTGCTGAATTATGTGGCTTAGGTCATCAGCGTCTGGTGGTCGCACATAAGTGCCCTGGAAGTTATCGAGGAATGCGGCTTCCAGGTCCTCCTGACTCCCAATTGACTTTGCTGGCAAGCTGTTGAGCCAATGCTGGGCTGGTCCTTTAAGCTTGAGGGGGAGGTATTTGATGGCGTGAAGATCGTCACCACGGGACATGTGGATGTGAAGGAGATAGTCTTTAATCCAAACCGCGGGGTCTGTTGTGCCATCGTAGGATTCAATATTGATGGGTTTAAACCCTTCGGGGACTTGATGATCCATTACTTCATCTATGAAGCATAGTGGGTGTGCGGTGCCTCTGTACTGGGCGATATCACGACGGAGCTCAAGGGAGCTTGGTCTATTTTGTTCGGCCCGGCCGGTCTTACTGTGTCCGGCGCGACGATTGTCGTCACGTATCGTGGGACGCCCACGCGATCCATAGATCGATCTTGATTGTCTTGCCTTATCCTCCAATATATCTCGCAAGTCCAAAGTGTTCCCCTGTGGCCGTGTGATTTTCGAGCGATGCCGGGGTATGGGTCTGGTGAAGGGCCTAGAGGCCACTCTGTCGCGACCACGGGGTGGTCGGTCAGCCGTATTGTCTCCTGGTGATGCAGGTTCGTAAGCCTCCTCCTCTAATCGGGGGAGCAGCTTGCGTTTAGGGTAGCTTTTGGAGGGGCATTCGAGCTCATGCTCTTCGGCCGTGAGGACTTCAGTCCATCTGTCGGCTAGCAGGTCCTGATCATCTCTAAGATGTTGCTGCTTTTTCTTGAGGCTGTTCGCCGTGGCCATAAGCCTGCGTTTAAAATGCTCTTGTTCAACGGGATCCTCAGGCACAACGAATTCATCATCGTCGAGGTTCACTTCGTCTCCGGAGGGAGGTGTATAATCCTCTGCCTCTTCTCCTGCCACTCCTTCATAAGGGCTGGCGTCTCCGTCCTCCTGCGCTGCATCTTGCTGGAGCGGGTTGTCTTCGGCACTGTCCGGTGTATTATTGTCTCCGGTGCCGGAGTCTTCATTCTTGCTGTGGCGGTATTTAGAGCGGCGCCGCTGACGCTGGCGCTTGGGCTGCTTTTTGGAGGGGTCATCCTCCTCTGTTCCTTCGCCATTCCCATCTTTTGGGATATCCACCATGTATATGTCATACGATGAGGTGGCTGTCCAGTGCCCAGTGGGCGCTGGTTCTTGGTCGTCTCCGGCGTCGTCGTCCATACCGTCGATGTCCTCGGAGTCGTAATCTAGCATGTCGGTTAAATCATCGACAGCGGCTACCAAGTGGGTGGTGGGTGGGCTTTGAATTTCTTTGTCGTCTGCATCCCAACCGTCTTGACCACAGTCAGACCAGGGCTCTCCTGATAACGAGATATATTTTAGCGAACTCAAGGTGTCGCCGAAAGGTGAGTATTGAAAGACGTCTGCTGCAGTGAACTCCATGATCGGCGCCCAATCGGATTCGATCAGGGAGGGCGCGGGAGGTTCGGAGTCCTGCATTCGGCTCTATCGCCGTAGAGGTTGCAACACCCGAGGTGATGTCTAGCCATCCGTTCTTGATCTGCGTGGCCGGCTCTGAATTGAGGATCGGAGCGGACTCGAGTGCGGCCTCCAGGGTACTGTCCGGCGGCAGAGCTAAATCATGCCCGACGTGACAGTGCGGCAAGCTCGGCTGTGGCTCGAATCTGTCGAAGATCAAGTCCCCGCGGATGTCAGCCGTGAAGTTCAAACTTCCAAATCTGACCCGACGGCCAGGGGCGTAGCTTTCGATCTGCTCTAGTTGGCCAAGCGAATTGGCCCGCAGTGCAAAGCCACCGAATACGAAGATCTGTCTGGGGAGGAAGATCTCACCCTGGACTACGTCGTTGATGATGATCGAAGAAGCCATCGAGCCTATCAGTGACGACATAGAGGAACTCTCAATGAAAGCACCAATGTCGGTGTCAAAACCAGCGGATCTCGGCTAGGGGGTCCCGCACTGTGCGTCTAGGCGGATGGTAACAGGAGACTAGGGACACGATTTTTTACCCAGGTTCGGGCCCTCTTGATGGAGGTAAAACCCTACGTCCTACTTGATTAATATTGATGATGTGGGTTACAAGAGTAGATCTACCACGAGATCAAGGAGGCTAAACCCTAGAAGCTAGCCTACGGTATGATTGTTGTTCGTCCTGTGGACTAGGGCCATCCGGTTTATATAGACACCGGAGAGGGCTAGGGTTACACAGAGTCGGTTACAAAGGTAGGAGATCTACATATCCGTATCGCCAAGCTTGCCTTCCACGCCAAGGAAAGTCCCATCCGGACACGGGACGAAGTCTTCAATCTTGTATCTTCATAGTCTTGGAGTCCGGCCGATGATGATAGTTCGGCTATCCGGACACCCCCTAGTCCGGAACTCCCTCAGCAACGGATGCGGATGACCGCATCTATGGTCGGCACAGCAGTTTATATAAAAATGGTGTGCGGGCGAAGGGACGGACGTGTGATGCCGGAGTAGCCGCCTCGGCAACCGTGTATCATTAATGTGTGCGGCAGATGGACGGACGGACGACACTTGTGTCGTTTGAAGGCGGAGCAATCGCCTGCACTGGGAAGCGGGGCAGCCGGCGCTAACTATTTCGGGCGGAAAGCGCGTGCGGGCGAGGAGATCACTTTACTTGGATAGGATGACAATGGGGACCCACCAGGTCCATAGCCTCACGTACGCAAGTGCCTCCTTATTATATATATATATATAACTATAATTTATTTTGCTTCCTCCTGGTTTCCTGACATCACGGTCCCACACCATTGTCTACCTATGTACTCCCTCCTTTCTGGTTTATAGGGCTTATCTCAAAATTTTAGTTTTTCCATTTTATAAGGCTCAATTTGGTTGTTTTCCATCACATGTTCAGATTCCAAGGTGCATTAAATCATTGCATGCAAGTATTAAGAGAAAATTGACCAATGCATGTACTTTATGCATGCAGGCATTGCAATTAATGCATTGATAAACATAATTTTTTGAGGATTACAAGAGCATTAATTAGGTGCTTTTGCAAAACTAGAAAAAGTATTCCACCACTCGCCATCTACCTTGATTGGTGAGATTTTTGAATTGAGCATTATAAACCGGAAAGAAGGGAGTAGTCAATAAACGAGAGAATTGCATAAGAAGCGGCCGGCAGCTGGGACCAAGCATCTCGAGCAGTATTTGTGTTTTTGAGGTGTGAGCACTGCAGAGTTTTTCGATGTTTACCCCAGATATTAATTTTTCTCCTCCGAACAACAACGAAAACATCACTGCAGGTATTAACTGGGCGGTCTGTGGCCCGTCTAGCCCAGGCCAGATATCCAGCCCAGATATTAATTTTTTTCAAGCTGAAAATGGCTAGCCCAGCTATACTTTTTTAGGAATACCCAGGCAAGGTCAAGTTGTTATCCTCTGCCCCGCTGGGCTGCAAATCTTTCCTAGGAGGGATGCATTAGCTTAACAAGAAAATGGGCTTTAAGAAATAATAAATGGGACGTAATTATAAAAATTGTGTAGTAACTATAAAAAAATTCACCAAACAGTGATTACTTTATAAAATATTATTTTTGGAATATTGAAAATTTTAATTTCATTAATTGTTGCGAGCGGAATGTTTTGTTGGAATTTTATGCAATATAAATTTATATTGAAATTGTATTTAATCTGACTAAAATTTTAGGATAAAAATATTCGGATCCCATCAAAATGTGGGAAATTTTATTGAATTCTGTTTTGAACGTTCGTTGAAACGGGCTGTACTTTTAACAAACTGTAAATGGGTTGTAGTAAATTCCATTAGAATTCAAAAATGGGCTACACATTCTTACAAATCTCAAATTGGCTATAAGTTCTCTACCACACACTTCTGGACTTACTAAGTTGACGCGTCCCCTAAAAAACAGATTTGACGGGTATGCAAGGCTTTGTCAACTTATAGTCAACACACGGTTCTAGCAGCAGTGGCCGTTGGATGTCCATTCAAAGGATGCCGTGCTTCTTCTTCAATCTCGGATATTCTAGCTTCACCCGCCCAAAAAATGATTCATCCCCCTAACATCTGGGGCGCACCATTTCGGAAGCTAACCTGTGGGCCTACTAAGTTGACGTACCAAGGGCTTTGTCAACTTAGTCAATATAAACAATTCTAGCTGCAGTAACCGTATGATGTCCATCCAACAGCCGTCGTGCTTTTTCAACCTCTAGTCTTCTTGCTCCATCCGCCCAAAGCAGCGCCGGTCGTGCCGCCTGCTCCTGCCTCCCGTGGCCGGCTATGCTGCCGCGGATGCCTCACCGCCCCTACTACTCCCACCGCTAGCCAGGCCATCCCTCCACTCACCCACTGACGCACACCCCTGCGACGGCAGCGCAGCCGAACCAGTGAACCCTCGTACTCCTCTCCGTGTGTGCATCCACTGCCGCGTCTTCCCCGGCTCCACGTCGTCCCCTTCCTAGGCCTCGCCATCGTCCACCGCCGTGGTGCTCTCGACGCGGCGTGGTCAACGTGGTCAAGGAATGACTTCCATCGGACGTGGACTGTACGTGGAGAGGCTGACAGCTGGGTCCACGGTAGCCGCAAGGAAGTGCCTCCTTATTACGCGCAAAATAATTATTCCTCCACCTGACAGCGGGGACTCACCGGACGGGCCACCGTATTTCGCGAAAAAATGATTCGCCCCCTGCTGGGACCCACGAGCTACATCTTCGCACGCAAGGAAGAACGTCCGAAAAAAAAACGATTCGCCCCCTGACTGCTGGGACCCACCAGCTACATCTTCGCACGCAAGGAAGTGCGTCTGAAAAAAAACCCGATTCGCCCCCCGACTGCTAGGACCCACCAGCTACACCTTTGCACGCAAGGAAGTGCGTCCAGGAAAAAAAACCATTCGCCCCCCTGACTGCTGGGACCCAGGAGCTACACCTTCGCACGCAAGGAAGTGCGTCCGGGCAAAAAAAAATGATTCGCCCCCTGACTGTTGGGACCCAGCAGCTACACCTTCGCATGCAAGGAAGTGCGTCCAGGCAAAAAAAACGATTAGCCCCCCTGACTGCTGGGACCCACCAGCTACATCTTCGCAGGCAAGGAAGTGCCTGACAGTCAGGACCCACCTGGTCGAAGCGTACGTAGCGATGTCATCCTGGTCGCGAACGTGTACGTACATACTGGTCAATGTAGAGGCGCGCACGTGTCGTAGTAGAGGTGTGCACGTGTCGTAGTAGAGGCGCGCACGTAGCATGTACACATACGTACAACGACCAGGGTGCAAGAAATAAAATACGGTCACGTATGTGTACATACGCGCGGGGTCTCGAACGCCTAGTCGCGCATACCGCAAAATAGAGGAAACGGACCTCCTACTGTCGAAACGGGGGTCCTGTTGATCGGGAGGGGTGTGGCGTACCGCAAAACAGAGGAAACAGACCTCCTACGGTCGAAACGGGGGTCCTGTTGATCGGGAGGGGTGTGGCGTACCACAAAACAGACGAAACAGACCTCATACGGTCGAAACGGGGGTCCTATTGATCGGGAGGGGTGTGGCGTACCGCAAAACGGATGAAACATACCTCCTACGGTCGAAACAGGGGTCCTGTTGACCGGGAGGGGTGTGGCGTACCGCAAAATAGACAAAACGGACTTGTGTTGGAGCGCTATGGTTGAAACGGGGGGGGGTGGCGTACCGCAAAACAGGACTCCACGGGATACTGTTCATCTCCACCGTCGACCTCCTCCAGCCTCCATGGGCTACCATCGACCTCCTCCAGCCTCCACGGGCTCCTGCTCATCCAGCCTCCACCGCGCGCTACTCCACCGGCTACTGTTCGACCACCCCTCCACGGGCACCCCTCCACCGTCTACTGTTCATCCAGCCCTCCACCCCACGGGGTCCTGTTCAACCACCCCTCCACGGACACCCCTCCACCATCTACTGTTCATCCAGCCCTCCACACCACGGGTTCCTGTTCATCCAGAGGCAACGCCACCGCTCACTGTTCATCCAACCCCCCCCTGCAATGCTCACTGTTCATCCAATCGATCGGCTTCAGTTAGCAGCAGTAGCGAAGGAATCGCTCCATCAGGTTCAGTTAATAGCCAGCTCGGGTTCAGTAACGCGTAGCCTGCAGTGCGATCGCTCGGGTTCAGTTAGAGCCCAACGCCTTGCTCGGCTTCAGTTAGAGCCAACGCCTCGCACACACACGCGCGTACGTACGAGAGAAATGCGCATCGCTCGGCCCCCGACCTCCCACCGTAACCGGCAACTCCCCGAAATTTTCCTTCCCCTCGCTTCTACCACGATATTTTCCGTCATGGACGGCCCAAAGAATGTCATGCAACTGCGTCTCCGTCCCGCCCAGGACGAAAAGCCCATTTTCTGTCATGATTTTTTGTCATAGAAGTAGGATCCCACCACATCTATGATGATACCGGGTTTTGTCACAATTATCGTCATAGAAGTGTCATATGTATGACACAAAAAAAATTCCTTCGGCCCAAAATGTCACGGATGTGTCTTTTTTTTGTAGTGTAAGGGGCTGATTTGGATCCATATGTTTAATGTTGTGGTTAGGTTTACCTTAATACTTCTTTGTAGTTGCGGATGCTTGCAATAGGGGTTAATCATAAGTGGTATGCTTGTCCAAGTAAGGGCAGTACCCAAGCACCGGCCCACCCACATATCAAATTATCAAAGTACCGAACGCGAATCATATCAGCGTGATGAAAACTAGCTTGACGATAATTCCCATGTGTCCTCGGGAGCTCTTTTCTCATTATAAGAAATTATCCAGGCTTATCCTTTGCTACAAAAAAGGATTGGGCCACCTTGCTGCACTTTATTTACTTTATTTGCTTGTTACTCGTTACAATTTATCTTATCACAAAACTATCTATTACCTACATTTTGAGTGCTTGCAGAGAAAACCTTACTGAAAACCGCTTATCGTTTCCTTCTGCTCCACATTGGGTTCGACACTCTTACTTATCGAAAGGACTACGATAAATCACCTACACTTGTGGGTCATCATTCACCTATCGGGTCCACATGTTATTGACTCAAAGGCAGGTGTAGTAAGGCGTTGAAGCTCCGTCCCGAGGTCCCTGGGAGGGAAATGTAACTCCTGCGCCAGGCTGGTGCTACCGCTGCACAAACTCGTGCCAAATTCAAGATTTGTTTCTTTACTATATGTGAAAGCCTTATTTTTCGCCCTTTCTTTTTCTTTTCTTTTTCCGAGGTTTTTGTCTGAGTTTTCTTTTCCGTGGCTCTGTGGTCTGGAAACTGAAGAAGATGACCTCTTCTTTGCTTCCAAAGTGGCTTGTCATTCCCAAATCTTTCCCTAGACCCTGTCATTTCCATCCTAGCCCAAATCCCAATATTCTTTTTATTGGGAATATTCCTTTTCTATTAAAGGAATGACTCCAATTGCCCTGGGTTGTGAAGCAACCTATATTTCCATCACTCCAAAAATTCCCAAATAATTCTAATAAATTGTTTGGGTCATATCTTGATAAAATATGGCAAAACTTTTCATTGCCATGTTCAAAAATGATTCCCCAATAATTCCTTTTCTATTCTGTCTTGTGTGGCGGGTTGTGAAGGAAGTGTTATTTTCCTTTGCTCATTTGACCTCAACCTTTTTGGACATCTTTTCATGTTCCGGAGCTCAACTTTATTTGCCTAGCCAGTCTTCCTCAGTGATTTTTCAAAGTTCCTGTCTGAGGGAATGCATTGTGAAGGAAGTACTAGCTAGGAGTAGCCAAATGAGTTGAACTTTTGCACACTCCTTTATGAGCTCATTTTAACCCCTTCCACCCATTTGCATCCCCATCCAATTATCTATGTGAGCACAGGAGCCAATCTTTGATTCTGGCATTATTTTCAGGTTCTGAAGCAAGTATATTTTATATTGCTTCAAAAATCCTGATAAATTACCAGATCATTCTCATACCCATAAAACATCTCTCCACCCATTTTGGCATCATTCAATGAGCCATTTGATCACCATAATTATTCCAAGTTTCTGTCTAGAGGAGATGCTTGTGAAGGAAGTACCATTTTGGTTTATCCAAATGGTACGAAACCTTTTCCATCATCTTCATATGATCAAATAACCCAGCCTTGCTCAAATTCACCTCAATCCATTCAACCTTGTGAGTGTATCTTCATGATCTTCATTTCTGGACCAAGTATGCAGTTGTGAAGTAACTGCAGTAAATCTTGATCCTTTTACCCTCAAACTCCCCAGGACCATAGTCCTTCCTAGCCTAAACACCCCACACAACTTTTTTGGCTTCCAGTAGCTCCCTGTTGATCACATTGAGCTGGTAAAGTTTACTGCAGTAAACTTCAGCAGTTGATAACTATTTAACAAGAGCCTCTTTTACCTAGTTACCACCGTAGTTACAACTTACCCAGGAAGGACTTACCACTAGACAATGTTTGCCAGCTGTTTGCCTCCCGGACATGTCAGCACTAGTGGTGACCACTATTTTGGCATGCAATGGCCGTGTCCAGAGCACTGTTTGTGCTGGACCCCCTCCTCCTCTCATCATCTTAGAGCCCGTGATCATGTCCAGCGTGTTCCCCGCATCGTCGCCGTTCCCCTAGACTCCTCTCCCCCTCCGTCCGCTTGCTCACCGACGCTCGCCGCCGCGTTAACACGAGAGCACAGTGGAGTTTTGGATCTTCCCGTCGCCGTCATCTTCCTCCCTGCGCCCCCTTGGCCTCCTCTGCCCTATGAGCTCCTCCCTGTGCGTCGTCGTCGCCTTCCCCGTTCCCTCCCGTGCTCGCTAGCCTCGCCAGAGCGTTGGTCGGACGTGCCCGGGTGCACCCGAGGCCGTGCCCCTCGCCCTGCCTGTATATAGCAGCCCCGAGGCCTCCCGATTGCCCCAAGCCCTTCGCCTCACTCCCAGCTCCCTCCCCGTCCACTCACCCGAGCCGGAGAAGCTCTACTACCCTCCCTTTGCCGCCATGGCCGCCGCCTCGGCCCGGCTAGATTAGCCCGAGCCCGAGTCCATCCCTTGCTCCTTCCACCTCCAGTAGACCGCCAAGACTCCGGTGACCATCCCCAGCCCCTCTCCCCCTCGCCGGAGCTCCTCTAGCCGTGATGCTCAACCCCTCCCGAAGCCATCTCCACCGGGTTCGCGTGCTGTTCACCTCCAACCTCCTTGGAGTTCGTGCCCTACGGGAACGGGTGCGGCTCGTCCCCCTGAGCTCGCCCGTAGGTCGCACGACCTGAGCGTTGGCCGTAGCCGCCGGCAAGCCTCGTCGGTGCTGCTCCCCTCCCTCTGTTCCATCGTGCATCGATGAGGAGGAAGAAGACGAAGGCGTTGACCTGCCCAGCTGGCCAGGCGGGCCCCATCCCCTGCGTATGGACCCCACCTGTAAACCTCTAAGCCGCCAACCCCGCGTTGACCAGTCCATGCTGACATGGATAAGTGGAAACATATTCCGCGGAATACGTTTTTGCTGACCGAAAGCGTTTTTCTGTTTTGCGCTTCTGTCTTATCCACTCAGGGACTTATTTGTGATGAAATTATTGCAGAAAAGTCCCTGAACTTCAACCCCTCATATCTTTTTATCCGTAGCTCCAAATGAGGTGAAACCAACGCCCACTTCTTTGTTTCATCGAGCCCTTTCTGTTAGTATCATTTTCATTATGGTTTGACATACATGAAATGAACTTTTTGCCTTTGCACGTAAACAGCCCCTCCGAGAGAGTACGTTTTCCGGCGAATCTTTCCGCGGCTTCACCGCACTTCTTCCCGGTGCTTTCTTCATCCCCAGGTAAACCAAAGTGACGTTTTCATAGTGCCACTTCAATATTTGTGATTTGTCTACTTGAACCTATGAATATTTATGCATTTAAATTAGTTATACAATTATTATGTTCTGTAAAATGCTTGTCATGTTAAAAATACTTGAACTAAAGAATGTTTGAGGTAAATATTGTTGGCAAGCTAAAGAGAACTTAGTTGCAAGTGATAATGATATGGTCATGGAGTTTGATAAGTAGTTATATTTTTTTGCATGATGAAAAGTAATGAGAATGCTAGAAATGGTTCTGGTATAAGTAAAGTGAGATTTTAACCAGAATAGTAGCATGTGTTGATGATGGCTCTGTGGGAGCGTGATTGGTGCAGTTGTTTGCATGATTATGTGATGCATATGTTAAGCGATGCATAGTATGGCATTATGACACCGGTTATTTTCATTCACATTAAGTTGAACTTGATTAATAATTCAACTTGAACATGTTGTTGACCGGGTCGTGGTGCCGCTGAAACGAGTCTTCCCAGTGCAACCACACTTGCCGGTATGGGACGGCCTTAATGCGTTTCATTGTCGTGCCTCTGGTCGGTGCCTCCAACTAGGGAAGGTTATGGGCGCGCACTACCCTGATCAGGTAGACGGAGCATAACATTGTGAGCCCGTTGTAAGTTAGTTTTTAGATCCATGTCCCAGAGTGGGACGGGCCACGATGGTGGTCGAGGTGTTTGGAGGTAGACACGAGGCCACCCAGGACCAGCCCATTGGGGTCTGAGTCGGGAAGGCCGGGAGAGTGTCATGACAATGAAATGGTTTCGTCGAACGCCGTTGGTCCACCCGAATGGGAGTGCGAGGCCATGGGTTCCTTAGTGTGGGTACAGTGTACTAACCTCTGCAAAGTTTTTTTAATCTATCGATAGTCGAGTCCACGGTTACGGACACGCTCGAATGTAGGGTACACCATGGGTCAACACTTAATAAATATGCACACTAAATTGCACTAAGGATGGCAGTGAGGCCATCGTGTTGAGTTGGCCATGAGTTGGTCGGGTTGTGATCACCGTAAGGATCACGGGCCATGAGTTGGTCAGGTTGTGATCGCCGTAAGGATCACGGGCCATGAGTTGGTCGGGTGGTGATCGCCGTAAGGATCATGAGTATGTTTTGGTAATATCTTGTTTATTGGTCACATCTGGTAAGCCAGTCAGGCGTATGAGTACTTGTTGAGCATAATCGCAGTATGTTGGATGTATGGTTGCATTGTTGCTTAAATGGTTAAATATCCTTATATTGTTTGTCATTATGTTTATGTTTATTGTGAGCTTGCAAGTACATTCAATGTACTGACCTGGCGTGTCATGCCAGCTTGCAGGTCATTCCGGATTTGATTGCTTGTTTGCCGTGGAGTCCTTGCTTGCGAGCTAGGATAAGCGTTCCAGCCACAGTCTCTGCGGAGTGGAGTTCACCACCGTCGTCGTTGTTCCGCTGCTAGAGTTATTCCAATGCTTCAAGTTGTTCCGCTGCTTGCATAGAGCAACTTAGGATGGCGTAGTGTCGCCGTACGGATGTTATTCATTGTAATATCGGAGACCTTGTATTCATATTCGTGTAATAATAGAAAGCTGGTTTGTTCTATGCTAAGTAGTGCCGTATTCCAGAAGACTTCTCCTCGATCTGTGGGCTAGAATACAGGGCGTTCCGGTTTCTCTGAGTCGGGGTGCCACAGGCTTGGTATCAGAGCATGTCTGGCTGTAGGACGCCCTAGACCGCGCGAACGTTAGAAAGCGGTAGTATAGACCCTAGTTGGTTTGTTGCACTTGATTGCTGCATTTGTTTGTTGCATAGCATGCATATAGCCTTAGTATTTGTGATAACGGTTTATCTGGTGAGTGTAGTTGGCATCAGTTCAGATCCACTATAGCTCAACCTTTGCATTTCCTCAGTTCCTTTTTCTTTCGGTGTTTGGTCTCATTTCTGTCCCAGCAGAGTGATGCCAAGTGATCCCGACACTGTTTGCAAAAATGGTGCTCAGGTATCACACTGATGCCTTTCTTTCAGTCCCGTCTATCGTTTCGGTGATAGACATGTTTCCATCCCGGATCGTTCTTTTATTCTATCGTATTGGCAACCCTTAATGATCTTAGTTATCAAGCAAGGGCAATGTCAGCAGCCTCAGTTTTTCCCCGCCATCCTATTTCTTGGACGATTACGGATCTTTCTCCGTCCGCTTGATAATAATGTGGTGGCGACCTTCGTGTCCCACTACATGATTACCGAATACGTCCTCGCCTCTAAGCTAGTTTAGGTTGCCACCTGTCTAAGCTAGCACTTGGTGTAGCGTTGTTTACAACAATTTTTCTACCCATTTGTTCGTCTTCGTGCACATCGCCACAACATATTAGACCGCAATACCGGAGTTTCCGCGAGATTTGTGTGCTTAGGTGTGCATGCATATTATTGTGTGAGTAACAGTAATATGTGATGATTGCTTGATTAATTATATTAGTAGTATGCTTGTGTGCTCTAGTTTTAGTCGTTTCTTTTGTTCCTTTCTTTGGGCCTTCAGTGTTACAAATTTTTCCCCTATTAAAGTTGCTCGTCAGCCGACACTGGACCCGAAGAGTCAGTAAGAAATGCATATGTTTGGAAACTTAGCTAAACAGGATGGAATTATCAGCTGACTGAAGTAAAATTGGGAATATCTTGTCTGGTTGCAAAAGAAATCCTGGATGGACTGTCAGTATCAAGTTTGCATTAGCGTGCAATCATCACAACAAAATGATTAAATCAGCAAGAAGATAAATTGTGTGCAAGATTGACAGAATATTATCAAAGGTATGGCTCAGATACAAGTTTAATTTTTATTGAGGATGATTTTGGAACCCGGTGTACCTGGAAGCAAGCAAAAATATGGCATATACTCGGAAAGGAAAATAGTCCTGCAAAACCCCGTTTCATGCAAGAAATCAATAGCAAAAATATTCAGATGGTTATATATGTGGAAATCGGTCCACATATCACAATAAGAAGTTTCTGGTGTAAGCAACCCACTTTTTGTCGCAAGATACCAGAGAAGCTTCCAAGGCAAGATTCATATATCTTCCTCAGTATGATATGTGGATTATTCCCAGTGCAAGGTACTCTGCCTTCTTCAGTAAGCAACCGCAAAAGCTTCCATCAAAAGGTACCGAGTCTTTCCCCAGCAAAGTCTTTAAGGGGGTAAGCTTCTGAAGCATGATACACAGTCTTCTTCAGCAAGCTGTCCGATGAAAGTTTCGAGCACAAGCCACCAAATATTCCTTAGTAAGACATTGGTACAAGGTAGTACGCTGTGAATTGATAACATATGATAGTAAATCCCAAGAATTAGATCGGCAAAATTTTGGTCAGAATCAAGAATCAGTCAGAATACACGTCTGTCTCGGAATCAGGTCCTCATATATATGCAATGAGCATACCATCTAGCTCTTACAAGTCACTCAGATGAGGATCTGATAATCATGTCAGGATGATTAAGAGAACAAAGCCAGTATACACTACAGTATGAAAAAGGATTATGAGGATTGACGACATCAATGAGCTCAATACAAGTAACCGTGAATCTAGAAAATGATCCTGATGAGCCCTTGTCCCCTTTTTTTTCTCCTATGACGGCACCACGCCTGTGATCTGAGCTGTTTCTAGCTATCCGGGGTGGATGCCAATTTTTGTTTCTCTCCTCAACAACTGTCACGAGTCTGAGCTGCTTTTCGGCCGTCTTGTACAACTGTTGAGTTTCTTTTTGTGACAGTAGACCTATAGCTGTTTTTTGGCTATTTTAGGGAGCCGCCACCTTCTTCTTATCAACCCGGTCTCATGCTCTGAGCTATTTTTTTTCGGTCGTCCTGAGCCGTGGTTGAGTTATTCCAGTAATGTCCCAGATCTGAGTTGTAAAGACCATTCTGGTGGCTACTGATTTATTTGCCGATTTCTTGCAAGGGTTTCAGATGATCATTTCCCAACAATCAGAACTTGAGAGGTGTTGAACCTGCCATTTAATGGGTTACCCTATCAGAAAAATGAGGATAAACTTCAATTGCCGAAAAATTGCACCGACAGTACCTATGGTCATATGAAGAAACAATATGGCCCAGCTCTTTCAGCCAAAGATCCAGACCAAGAAAACAATAATGAATGAGCAAGACTAGTGATGCGGGTATGAAAATTGTACACGACCCCATGGTGCAAATCCCCAGACAGTCTAAGTCAGTATTGATCTACATGGATATGCCTACAGCATGAGTAATCGGCATGAGGAATAACAGTCTGGAAGTCTGAGTCCTCACTTATATGAATCATCATGGATAGCCTGTCGTGAACAAAATTTTTCCGTCAGAACCTCCGTCAGTCAAGTTTGCAGATAATATCATACAGGCCAAACCCTTTATGCTGGACGCGTTAGGAGATAATCAAATATTTGGTACGGATCCGATACACACGACAGTGGAACTAGTTAAGATGATTCAGAAACTTCTACGATAAGTCAGAATCTCTCAGGAAACGGTTATGTTTTAACTCACTATTTGGAGCCCAAAGGACCTACATTTAGTAGAGAAACCCAATGCAATAAGTCAGAGCTTGAGATTTCATCAGAAAATTTTGATCATCATTACAAGAAAGGTTGACAGTGCCGGGTGGCACACCCAGCGGAAATCACTTTTGGATTTGTGAGACAGACATATATTTCAGCCATGATAATTAAATCACACTCAGCTAGTCAGCAGATATAAAAAGAAATTGGAGAGTATATAAGCATGAACAAGCAAGGTAAGGTCTGTCAGAAGGAGGATACAGTGAATCAAATCACACCAGGGCCAGTCAGATAAAAATTTAATGGGAACATCAATAAAGGAAAAAGGATACCCGAGTTGGAAATGGTTTCCTTAAGTTGGAATATTCATACTTGTTCCCTGAGCAACCAAATCTCGAGGACGAGATTTCTTTAAGGGGGCAAGGTTTGTGACAGCCTGATTTTTGGCCCTTTCTTTTTCTTTTCTTTTGCCGAGGGTTTTGCTTGAGTTTTCTTTTCCGTGGCTCTGTGGTCTGGAAACTTAAGAAGATGACCTCTTCTTTGCTTCCAAAGTGGCTTGTCATTCCCAAATCTTTCCCTAGACCCTATCATTTCCATCCTAGCCCAAATCCCAATATTATTTTTATTGGGATTATTCCTTTTCTATTAAAGGAATGACTCCAATTGCCCTAGGTTGTGAAGCAACCTATATTTCCATCACCCCAAAAATTCCCAAATAATTCTAATAAATTGTTTGGGTCATATCTTGATCAAATATGGCAAAACCTTTCATTGCCATGTTCAAAAATAATTCCCCAATAATTCCTTTTCTATTCTGTCCTATGTGGCAGGTTGTGAAGGAAGTGTTATTTTCCGTTGCCCATTTGACCTCAACCTTTTTGGACATCTTTTCATGTTCAAATAATTGCGATATGCCAAAGCTCAACTTTATTTGCCTAGCGAGTCTTCCTCAGTGATTTTTCAAAGTTCCTGTCTGAGGGAATGCATTGTGAAGGAAGTACTAGCTAGGAGTAGCGAAATGAGTTGAAATTTTGCACAGTCCTTTATGTGCTTATATTAACCCCTTCCACCCATTTGCAGCCCCATCCAATTATCTATGTGAGCACAGGAGCCAATCTTTGATTCTGGCATTATTTTCAGGTTGTGAAGCAAGTATATTTTATATTGCTTCAAAAATCCTGATAAATTACCAGATCATTCTCATACCCATAAAACATCTCTGCACCCATTTTGGCATCATTTCAATGAGCCATTTGATCACCATAATTATTCCAAGTTTTTGTCCAGAGGAGATGCTTGTGAAGGAAGTACCATTTTGGTTTAACCAAATGGTATGAAACCTTTTGCATCATCTTCATATGATCAAATAACCCAGCCTTGCTAAAATTCATCTCAATCCAATCAACCTTGTGAGTGTATCTTCATGATCTTCATTTCTGGACCAAGTATGCAGTTGTGAAGTAACTGCAGTAAATCTTGATCCTTTTACCCTCAAACTCCCCAGGGCCGTAGTCCTTCCTAGCCTAAACACCCCAGGAAACTTCTTTGGCTTCCAGTAGCTCCCTGTTGATCACATTGAGCTGGTAAAGTTTACTGCAGTAAACTTCAGCAGTCGATAACTATTTAACCAGAGCCTCTTTTACCTAGTTACCACCATAGTTACAACTTACCCAGGAAGGACTTACCACTAGACAATGTTTGCCAGCTGTTTGCCTCCTGGACATGCCAGCACTGGTGGTGACCACTGTTTTGGCATGCAGTGGCCGCGTCCAGAGCACTGTTTGTGCTGGACCCCCTCCTCCTCTCATCGTCTTAGAGCCCGTGATCATGTCCAGCATGTTCCCCGTGTCGTCGTCGTTCCCCTAGACCCCTCTCCCCCACCGTCCGCTTGCTCACCAATGCTCGCCGCCGCGTGAACACGAGAGCACAGTGGAGTTTTGGATCTTCCCATCGCCATCGTCTTCCTCCCTGCGCCCCCTTGGCCTCCTCTGCCCCGTGAGCTCCTCCCTGTGCGTCGTCGTCGCCTTCCCCGTGCCCTCCCGTGCCCGCTGGCCTCGCCAGAGCATTGGCCGAACGTGCCCGGTGGCACCCGAGGCCGTGCCCCTCGCCCCGCCTATATATAGCAGCCCCGAGGCCTCCCGATCGCCCCAAGCTCTTCGCCTCACTCCCAGCTCCCTCCCCGTCCACTCACCTAAGCCGGAGAAGCTCTCCTACCCTCCCTTTGCCGCCATGGCTGCCTCCTCGGCCCGACTAGATTAGCCCGAGCCCGAGTCTCTCCCTCGCTCCTTCCACCTCCAATAGACCGCCAAGCCTCCGGTGACCGTCCCCAGCCCCTCCCCCCTCACCGGAGCTCCTCTAGCCGCGTTACCCAACCCCTCCCGAAGCCATCTCTACCGGGTTCGCGCCCTGTTCACCTCCAACCTCCTCGGTATTCGTGCCCTACAGGAACGGGTGCGGCTCGTCCCCCTGAGCTCGCCCGTAGGTCGCACGGCCTGAGCGGTGGCCGGAGCTGCCAGCAAGCCTCGTCGGTGCTGCTCCCCTCCCTCTGTTCCATTAGGCGTCGATGAGGAGGAAGAAAACGAAGGCGTTGACCTGCCCAGCTGGCCGGTCGGGCCCCATCACCTGCGTATGGACCGCACTTGTAAGCCTCTAAGCCGCCAGCCCCACGTTGACCAGTCCACACTGATGTGGATAAGTGGAAACGTATTCCGCCGAATACGTTTTCACTGACCGAAAGTGTGTTTCTGTTTTGCGCTTCTGCCTTATCCACTCAGGGACTTATTTGTGATGAAATTTTTGCAGAAAAGTCCCTGAACTACAACCCCTCATATCTTTTTATCCGTAGCTCCAAATGAGGTGAAACCAATGCCCACTTCTTCGTTTTTTCGAGCCCTTTCTGTTAGTATGATTTTTGTTATGGTTTGACATACTGGAAATGTCCTTTTTGCCTTTGCACGTAAACAACCCCTCTGAGAGAGTATATTTTCCGGCGAATCTTTCCGCGGCTTCACCGCACTTCTTCCCGGTGCTTTCTTCATCCCGAGGCAAGCCACAGTGACATTTTCATAGTGCCACTTCAATATTTGTGATTTGTCTACTTGAACCTACGAATATTTATGCATTTAAATTAATTATATAGTTATTATGTTCTGTAAAATGCTTGCCATGTTAAAAATACTTGAACTAAAGAATGTTTGAGGTAAATATTGTTGGTAAGCTAAAGAGAAGTTAGTTGCAAGTGATAATGATATGGTCGTAGAGTTTGATAAGTAGTTATATTATTATTATTTTTGCATGATGAAAAGTAATGAGAATGCTAGAAATGGTTCTGGTATAAGTAAAGTGAGATTTTAACTAGAATAGTAGCATGTGTTGATGATGGCTCTGTGGAAGCGTGATTGGTGCAGTTGTTCGCACGATTATGTGATGCATATGTTAAGTGATGCATAGTATGGCATTATGACACCAGTTATTTTTATTCACATTAAGTTGAACCTGATTAATAATTCAACTTGAACATGTTGTTGATTGGGTCGTGGTGCCACTGAAACAAGTCTTCTCAGTGCAACCACACTTGCCGGTATGGGACGGCCTTAATGCGTTTCATTGTCGTGCCTCTGGTCGGTGCCTCCAACTAGGGAAGGTTATGGGCGCGCGCTACCCTAATCAGGTAGGCAGAGCATAACCTTGTGAGCCCATTGTAAGTTAGTTTTTGGATCCATGTCCTAGAGTGGGACGGGCTACGATGATGGTCGATGTGTCTGGAGGTATACACGGGGCCAACCAGGACTAGCCCGTCGGGGTCTGAGTCGGGAAGGCTGGGAGAGTGTCATGACAATGAAATGGTTTGGTCGGAACGCCGTTGGTCCACCCGAATGGGAGTGCGAGGCCATGGGTTCTGTAGTGTGGGTATAGTGTACTAACCTCTCCAGAGTGTTTTTAATCTATCGATAGCCGAGTCCATGGTTACGGACACGCTCGAAAGTAGGGTACACCATGGGTCAACACTTAATAAATATGCACACTAAATTGCACTAAGGATGGCAGTGAGGCCATCGTGTTGAGTTGGCCATGAGTTGGTCGGGTTGTGATCGCCGTAAGGATCACGAGCCACGAGTTGGTCGGGTTGTGATTGCCGTAAGGATCACGGGCCACGAGTTGGTCGCGTGGTGATCGCCGTAAGGATCACGAGTATGTTTTGGTAATATCTTGTTTATTGGTCACATCTGGTAAGCCAGTCAGGAGTATGAGTACCTGTTGAGCATAATCGCAGTATGTTGGATGTATGGTTGCATTGTTGCTTAAATGGTTAAATATCCTTATATTGTTTGTCATTATGTTTATGTTTATTGTGAGCTTGCAAGTACATTCAATGTACTGACCTGGCGTGTCATGCTAGCTTGCAGGTCATTCCGGATTTGATTGCTTGTTTTCCGTGGAGTCCTTGTTTGCGAACTAGGATAAGCGTTCTAGCCAGAGTCCCTGCGGAGTGGAGTTCACCACCGTCGTCGTTGTTCCGCTGCTAGAGTTATTCCGCTGCTTCAAGTTGTTCCGCTGCTTGCATAGAGCAACTTAGGATGGCGTAGTGTCGCCGTACCGATGTTATTGATTGTAATATCGGAGACCTTGTATTCATATTCGTGTAATAATAGAAAGCTGGTTTGTTCTATGCTAAGCAGTGCCGTATTCCAGAAGACTTCTCCTCGATCTCTGGGCTGGAATACGGGTTGTTCCGGTTTCTCTGAGCCGGGGTGCCACACTATACATACACGCAATGATTTAATGGACATTGTAATTTCAACATGTGATGGGGAGCTCTAAATTTGAATTTTAAACTTATAAAATGAAAACATTCAAAACAAATAAACTGGGAGAGAGGGAGTATAGCATGTGATGTGTCCCATACGAAACAAGTCCCCTAGTTTGTCACCGTGAAGATGCGGTTAGAAAGGAGCACAACATCTTCGTACTCGTACGGCAACAAATCGGCCGCAGACGGCATGGTCCACCTTTGACTGCCATGTGCAAGGTTCGTGCTATCTTATTCAATCTCACCGTGGTTCCATCGTACCAATTCATGCGGTGGCCCGTTGCATGGCCGATCCCAATGTTGGACAAAGGTTCTATGGGAACGGTGTCGCCGTTGTAAATGTTGTGCAAATTGATGTTGGTACCCTCCCGTACATATGCAAGCCAATCTCCACTCACACCGAGCCTAACCTGTGAAATAGTGGGCAGGGGGAGAATTAGGAAATGGACTCAGAAGTAGTCTTTAGAATGCACTTACTATGTGATCAAACTGATCTTACCTGCTCATCGGAGGAAATCTGAGTGCCCCTCAACATCGGCATCTCAAGGGGCGTCAACTTGCAACTATGGCCACGCCACGCTGGAGAGACCCCCAAGGAAACATCCTCCTGCATCCCACGGAACATCAAGATGCATTTGTATGAGTAGTTTATCTTGTGAGAGAAAAGGATGAAGGAGGGAAGGCCTCTAGATATAGAGATAGACACTACTACTACCAATGTGCTGGCCCATGCGTTGCAATGGATCCAAAGTAGTAGAATAATACTTGTTCACGTGCTTGAAATATAAACACTCTAGTTTTCATATACATGTGTCAGCAGACATGACAGCTTGTCCATGGAAGTTGAACCACGGCGACCATCACGTTTCTTGGTTCTACCACTGCCACACCCACACGCGATTCCCATGACGCCGCTCCAACCCATGGCACGACGTCCCCCGACATGGACATGGATCCTCTAACGTGGCTATCACTACCTTACCCTGCCTTTCCTTCGCTGACAGGTGGGACCCATGCTTGGGGGTCCCACATGTCAGTGACAGAATGGTAGGATTGTTCACGTCAAGGGATCCTCATCCCCTCGACGTGTGCCTCATCCCTGTCGGCCCCACCGCTCCTCTGCCTTTGTGTGCATGACATGCCGGCTAGCTGAACTGCGGCAACCATCAACTTTCTACCACAGCCACACCCGATTGGACACGGTTTGCGTGCTCCGCTGCTGTGCTTCGATCCGTACTCATGCACCATCGAATTTTCATCCAGCGGCTGTGACACATTTCGTCCCGGGCATCAATCCTCAGCTGGAGTACTTCTGTACTATAGGTAGTACCCACCGGTGGGGCCATCTACACCTCGTAACGCCCTGACACCCAGCTGTGTCACCCTCGCCACGGCCACACCACCACCGGCCGGCTCATCTGGAATGAGTGAGTCGTGAACCATGCCACCACCATGAGAATGACATGTGGGCTAGCCGCATTTAAGGTCCGCATGTCATTGACTCATAGGCTAGGCACTAAGCCACTGAAGTTCGGTCCCGTGGGCCCCGAGAGGGAAATGTAACTCCTGCGGCAGGCCTTGTGGTGCTCCCGCAGTACGAGATCATGCCAAACTCGGAATTTGTTTCTTACTACTACCAACTACTAGTAAGGTACACGTGCATTGCACGCATGAGATTCTGGTGGTTTGTGCATTATGGTTCTACATGTGGAGTCTTCTAGATTCTACTTGTGGCAAAATCTGGTGGAATGTAGATGATATCCAATGGCTAGTAGTGCTCGGATTTGCCATCTTTGTACCGTCGGATTGGCTTCATCCAACAACCAACTTTCAAAGTTATTCACACACTATATAGGGTTATAGATGTTTGGTTTGCAGCCTAAGGTTGCCACGCCTAAGCTTAGGTGTGCCACAATATTTAGGCGTGTGTTTGGTTCATGGCTACACTTGTGGCTTGCCACACTTTTCTAGCTACATGGTCCACATGTCATAGACTCAACTTCTTGCTAAGTCTTGCCACACTTGTGGTGGCCATTTTGTTAGCCACATTTTTGTGGCAGACACACTTTGCCTAAGCTTAGTTGTGGCAAAGTTAGTCATGAATTAAGTTCAACCATGGAGTCTTCTAGATTGCTCGGATTTGCCATCTTTGTACCATCGGATTGGCTTCATCCAACGACCAAGTTTCAAAGTTATTCTCACACTATATAGGGGTATAGATGTTTGGTTTGCAGCCTAAGGTTGCCACGCCTAAGCTTAGGCGTGCCACAATATCTTTGGCATGTGTTTGGTTCATTGCTACACTTGTGACTTGCCACACTTTTCTAGCTACATGGTCCACATGTCATAGACTCGACTTCTTGCCAAATCTTGCCACACTTGTGGTGGCCATTTTGTTAGCCACATTTTTTGTGGCAGACACCCTTTGCCTAAGCTTAGTTGTGGAAAAGTTAGTCATGAATTAAGTTCAACCATGGAATCTTCTATATTCTACATGTGGCAGAATCTGGTGGAATGTAGATGATATCCAACAGCCAGTAGTGCTCGGATTTGCCATCTTTTTACCGTCGGATTGTCTTCATCCAACGACCAACTTTCAATGTTATTCAGACCCTATATAGGGGGTATAGATATAGATGTGTCGGCCCGTTGCAATGGATCCAAAGTATATCTATTTAGTGGAGTGCACTCTAAACACATTATCTATTTATTTTTCTCTAACCTTTCGTAGCCATGCAACCAAGCCACATAAGCTTCATGGGTGCCCCCCACATCATATTATTCATACTACATTGACTAAAAAAAGATAAATCACCCAAAACAAGATCTTCCCTTTTTTTGTTCCTACGATGCTGTGTCGTGCACGTACCTACTAGTTGTATAGTGGTAGTACTAGTTGTATAGTACAAACTTGGTACTAGTAGGAGTAGAGTAGTACAGAATGCTCCTACTCTATCAACGAGCCCCATCTGACATCAAATTTCTTGGCTTCCGTGCTACAACTAGATCTTCCCCTCATTTCTGTTTTCCAACCCGGCAGCGAGCGGGGTGCGGTTTGCCAATAGTCGGTTTGCTCAACTGCGGTCCCGCATGAAAGTGAAAATGCTTGGCAACATGCCTTCCCTAAGCTATGTGTCGTGTCGGATGGGCCGTGGAGTACTCCCGATTCCCTGGCGTGTGGGGGTGCGACGTGAACGCGACAGGCCTTTTCCTTTTACTAGCAATGTGCCAGTGCGTTGCAACAGATCCAAAGTAGTAGAATAGTAGTACTTGTTCACAAACTTGAAATAAATCACTCTTGTTTTGATATACTCCTAATATATTACTCCCTCTGTTCCTAAATACTTGTATTTTTATAGATTTCAAATGGACTATCACATACACATTATATAGACATATTTTGAAGTGTAAATTCACTCATTTTGCTCCGTATGTAGTGACTTACTGAAATCTCTAGAAAGACAAATATTTAGGAACAGAGGGAATACTTTTCACTCAAAATATATTTCTCAGGCTGTTTTGATGAGGTGAGGGAGGGATGTGGTTGCTTTCAAGATAATAAGGGGGTTTCTGTAAATTGGAGCAGAGAAGTGGGCTATTTTTGCAAAAATGCCACAACTTACCTCACAGCCGTTAGATGCAGATCTAATGGTTAAAAACGACGGATGGCAAACACACCACCATCACCAACTGAGTCTTTTATAGGAGTAGGAGTAGATAAACATGTATAAATTGTAACATTTGGTTCTGCTCCTTGGCACGATCGATAGATAGAAATAACGATTGGAAACACTAGGGCGGGGCTATTTCTGCTAGATAAGCAGGGTACGTAGTAGCTAGGTTGGCACATCATTGGTTTGGTCACACGCGGTCCGACATGTTCTAGTGTTTCTAGCAAGATGCTCGTGCGTTGCACGAAGTTGATGGAAAAGGTAAGCACAACTTATAAATTGACGGATGGAGTACTAGTCATAGTGATGCATATAATTAAGCAAAGGGATCACACATGTCGGTATTGACTGGAACGAGAATGCAATAGCACAATAAGAATTAAGGCCATGATGATGCGATCATAGTGGTGGTTACAGAAGGCAAGAAGAAAGATGCATCCATCAATGTACGACCTCCTCCTCCTCCTCAACTTAGTGCGCTGGGCCACCGACCGGCGGCTAAGGAGCGACGGCTTTTATGGCGAGGTCGAGGTGCTTCTCAGCAAAGGCATCCAAGGCTTCGAGCCGGTTGAGGAAGGCCAACACCGTAGCATCCTAACTGGCCTTGTAGGTCGACGAATTCTTGTAGGGCAAGGTGCCTCGCGGCAAGCGCAACCTCCAGGTGGACATTCTTCGTGGCATCGGCGGGCAGTCACAGGGCCACCAGTGCTTGAAAGAGGTTCCGGCCATGGAGGCCGATTAGGGTGGCAGACAATGAGGAGCCCGGGCGCATGGGCTAGAGGAGTACGGCAATGTCGTCCACGAGCTTCTTGAGGACGGTGAACTGGTTGGTGGTGGCAACGATCATCTAGTCCAACTGAGATTCGTAGTTGGCGTTGACGGCTGCCATCCACTAGCCGGTCTCCAACAACACCGTCTAGAGACGATCCTCGGCGCCATGCCGCAGGCCGGCGTCGTGGACCATCTGGCGCAGCCGCTGGCCGCTCGCGCGCATCGCCGCCATGGGTCTGGAGTGAGCTCTTTTGTGCTTAGTGTAGGTGCTTAGGCAAATGCTTAGGTGCGTATGATGTGGTAGATGCATTGGAATGGAGGAGCGCCTTTACATGAGGCAAACTGCGTTGCATTCACATCGTGCAGCCTCTTTTCCCGGCCCTCCTCCCATTACTTCCCTCATGTATTAATTGAAGGACGATGCATTGGCCGTTCAACATTTCGGGAACCGCTACTCCCTCCCTCGTCTGCATTAAAGCCGTATCGGGAACTGCGTCGCTCGCTGTCAAATCGAAGAGTACTGCACCACCCGCTGCACGCCCGGCTGAACACGCCTCCTTGCCTCCATCAAACCCCTCCGTTAAACACACATGCAAACTGAGAAACTGCAGGGGAACGTAGCAGAAATTCAAAATTTTCCTACGAGTCACCAAGATCTATCTATGGAGAGACTAGCAACGAGGGGAAGGAGAGTGCATCCACATACCCTTGTAGATCCATACTCGTCGTGATCCAAATCACGGGAGATCCTAGTGCCGAACAGACGACACCTCTGTGTTCAACACACGTACAACCCGGTGACGTCTCCCATGCCTTGATACAGCAAGGAGAGATGGAGAGGTTGGGGAAGACTCCGTCCAGCAGCAGTACAATGGCATGGTTGTGATGGAGGAGCGTGGCAATCCTGCAGGGCTTCGCCAAGCACCGCGGGAGAGGAGGAGAAAGAGAGGTAGGGATGTGCCAACAGGAGAAGAACTTCGTGTGTTGGGCTGCCCCTTTGCCTCCACTATATATAGGGGGAGAGGGAGGGCTGCGCCCCCACCTAGGGTTCCCTCCCTAGGGGTGGCGGCAGCCCCAATCCCATCTAGGGTGCGGCCAAGGGGGAAGACGGGGGAAACTTGCCCCCAAAGAAAGGTGGAAGCACCCCCTCCCCAAACCCTAGGCGCCTTGGGCCCTTGTGGGGGGCGCACCAGCCCACCTGGGGCTGGTCCCCTCCCACACTTGGCCCATGCTGCCCTCTGGGGCCGGTGGCCCCATTTGGTGGACCCCCGGGACCCTCCCGATGGTCCCAGTACATTACCGATAGCACCCGAAACTTTTCCGGTGACCAAAACAGTACTTCCCATATATAAATCTTTTCCTCCGGACCATTCCGGAACTCCCCGTGACGTCCGGGATCTCATCTAGGACTCCGAACAACATTCAGTAACCACGTATATCTATTCCCTATAACCCTAGTGTCATCGAACCTTAAGTGTGTAGACCCTACGGGTTCGGGAACCATGCAGACATGACTGAGACGTTCTCCGGTCAATAACCTACAGCGGGATCTAGATACCCATGTTGGCTCCCACATGTTCCACGATGATCTCATCAGATGAACCATGATGTCAAGGACTCAATCGATCCCGTATACAATTCCCTTTGCCTAGCGGTATGGTACTTGCCTGAGATTCGAGCGTCGGTATCCCGATACCTTGTTCAATCTCGTTACCGGCAAGTCTCTTTACTCGTTCTGTAACACATCATCCCGTGATCAACCCCTTGGTCACATTGTGCACATTATGATGATGTCCTACCGAGTGGGCCCAGAGATACCTCTCTGTCACACGGAGTGACAAATCCCAGTCTCGATTAGTGCCAACCCTACAAACACTTTCGGAGATACCCGTAGTGCACCTTTATAGTTGCCCAGTTACGTTGTGACGTTTGGTACACCCAAAGAATTCCTATGGTATCCGGGAGTTGCACAATATCATGGTCTAAGGAAATGATACTTGACATTAGAAAAGCTTTAGCATACGAATGACACGATCTTTTATGCTAGGCTTTGGATTGGGTCTTGTCCAGGACATCATTCTCCTAATGATGTGATCCCGTTATCAACGACATCCAATGTCCATGGTCAGGAAACCGTAACCATCTATTGATCAATGAGCTAGTCAACTAGAGGCTTACTAGGGACATGGTGTTGTCTATGTACCCACACATGTATCTGAGTTTCCTATGAATACAATTATAGCCTCTGGGGAACAAGGAAATATAATAATAATAACTAATTTATTATTGCCTCTGGGGCATATTTCCAACAGTCTCCCACTTGCACTAGAGTCAATAATCTAGTTCACATCGCCATGTGATTAACACTGATAGGTCACATCGCCATGTGACCAACATCCAAAGAGTTTACTAGTTCACATCACCATGTGATTAAGACTCAATGAGTTCTGGGGTTTGATCATGTTTTGCTTGTGAGAGAGGTTTTAGTCAACGGGTCTGCAACATTCAGATCCGTGTGTACTTCGCAAATCTCTAGGTCATATTGTAAATACTGCTTCCACGCTCCACTTGAAGCTATTCCAAATGGTTGCTCCACTATACGTATCCGGTTTGCTACTCAGAGTCACTCAGATAGGTGTTAAAGCTTGCATCGACGTAACCCTTTACGCCGAACTCTTTATCACCTCCATAATCGAGAAACATGTCCTTATTTACTCCAAGGACAATGTTGACTGCTGTCCAATGATCCGTTCCTGGATCATTCATGTACCCCTTGACTGACTCATGGCAATGCACAGTTCTGATGCGGTACACAGCATAGCATACTATAGAGCCTACGTTTGATGCATAGGGGACGACCTTCGTCCTTTCTCTCTCTTCTGCCGTGGTCGAGCTTTAACTCTTAACTTCATACCTTACAACTCGGGCAAGAACTCCTTCTTTGACTGATCCATCTTGAACACCTTCAAGATCATGTCAAGGTATGTGCTCATTTGAAAGTACTATTAAGCGTTTTGATCTATCCTTATAGATCTTGATGCTCAATGTTCAAGTAGCTTAATCCAGGTTTTCCATTAAAAACACTTTTCAAATAACCCTATATGCTTTCCAGAAATTCTACATCATTTCTGATCAACAATATGTCAACAACATATACTCATCAGAAATTCTATAGTGCTCCCACTCACTTCTTTGGAAATACAAGTTTCTCATAAACTTTGTATAAACCCAAAATCTTTGATCATCTCATCAAAGCGTACATTCCAACTCCGAGATGCTTACTCCAGTCCTTAGAAGGATTGCTGGAGCTTTGCTTATTTGTTAGCGTCTTTCAGGATTGACAAAACCTTCTGCTTGTATCACATACAACCTTTCCCCAAGGATATAGTCAAGGAAACAATGTTTTGACATCCTATCTGCAAGATTTCACAAATCATGCAGTAATTGCTAATATAATTCCAACAGACTTTTAGCATCGCTACGAGTGAGAAAGTCACATCGTAGTCAACTCCTTGAACTTGTCGGAAAACTTAGTGACAAGTCGAGCTTTGTTAATGGTGTCACTTACCATCATTGTCTGTCTTCCCTTTTAAAATCCATCTGTACCCAACAGCCTTACGACCATCAAGTAGTTCTTCCAAAGTCCACACTTTATTCTCATACATGGATCCTTTCTCGGATTTTATGGCCTCGAGCCATTTGTCGGAATCCGGGCCCACCATCGCTTCTCCATAGCTCGTAGGTTCATTGTTTTCTAGCAACATGACCTCCAAGACAGGATTATGTACCACTCTGAAGCAGTATGCATCCTTGTCGACCTACAAGATTTGGTAGTGACTTGATCCGAAGTTTCATGATCACTATCATAAGCTTCTACTTCAATTGGTGTAGGTGCCACAGGAACAAGTTCCTGTGCCGTGCTACACACTAGTTGAAGTGATGGTTCAATAACCTCATCAAGTCTCCACCATCGTCCCACTCAATTCTTTCGAGAGAAACTTTTCCTCGAGAAAGGACCCGTTTCCAAAAACAATCACTTTTCCTTCCGGATCTGAAATAGGAGGTATACCCAACTATTTTGGGTGTCCTATGAAGATCTATTTATCCGCTTTGGGTTCGAGCTTATCTGGCTGAAACCTTTTCACATAAGCGTCGCAGCCCCAAACTTTAAAGAAACGACAGCTTAGGTTTCTCTAAACCATTGTTCATACGCTGTCATCTCAATGGAATTACGTGGTGCCCTATTTAAAGTGAATGTGGTTGTCTCTAATGCTTGACCCATGAATGATAGTAGTAAATCGATAAGAGACATCATGGTATGCCCCATATCCAATAGGGTGCATCTATGATGTTCGGACACACCATCACATTATGGTGTTCCAGGCGGTGTTAGTTTTTGAAACAATTTCCACAATGTCTTAATTGCGTGCCAAAGCTCGTAACTCAGATACTCATCTCTATGATCATATCATAGACATTTTATCCTCTTGTTACCATGATCTTCAACTTCACTCTGAAATTACTTGAACCATTCAATAATTCAGACTCGTGTTCCATTCAAGTAAATATACAGTGTCTACTCAAATCATCCGTGAAGAAAGAACATAACGATATCCACTGCGTGCCTCAGCACTCATTGGACTATACACATCAAAATGTGTTACTTCCAACAAGTTGCTATCTTGTTCCATCTTACTGAAAACGAGGCTTTTCAGTCATCTCGCCCATGTGGTATGATTTTCATATCTCAAGTGATTCAAAATCAAGTGAGTCCAAACTATCCATCTGCATGGAGTTTCTTCATGCGTATACACCAATAGACATGGTTCGCATGTCTCAAACTTTTCAAAAATGAGTGAGTCCAAAGATCCATCAACATGGAGCTTCTTCATGCGTTTTACACCAATATGACTTACATGGCAGTGCCACAAGTAAGTGGTACTATCATTACTATCTTATATCTTTTGGCATGAAAATGTGTATCACTACGATCGAGATTTAATAAACCATTCCTTTTAGGTGCAAGACCATTGAAGGTATTATTCAAATAAACAGAGTAACCATTATTCTCCTTAAATGAATAACCGAACTGCGATAGACATAATCCAATCATGTCTATGCTCAACGCAAACACCAAATAACAATTATTTAGGTTTAACACCAATCTCGATGGTAGAGGGAGCGTGCGATGCTTGAGCACATCAACCTTGGAAACACTTCCAACACATATCGTCAGCTCACCTTTAGCTAGTCTCCGTCCATTCCGTAGCTTTTATTTCGAGTTACTAACACTTAGCAACCGAACCGGTATCTAATACCCTGGTGCTACTAGGAGTACTAGTAAAGTACACATTAACATAATGTATATACAATATACTTCTATCGATATTGCCAGCCTTCTCATCTACCAAGCATCTAGGGTAGTTCTGCTTCAGTGTCCGTTCCCTCATTACAGAAGCACTTAGTCTCGGGTTTGGGTTCAACCCTGGGTTTCTTTACTAGAGCAGGAACTGATTTTCCGTTTCATGAAGTAACCCTTCTTGCCCTTGCCCTTCTTGAAACTAGTGGTTTCATTAACCATCAACAATTGATGCTCCTTCTTGATTTCTACATTCGCGGTGTCGAACATTGCGAATAGCTCAAGGATCATCATATCTATCCCTGTTATGTTATAGTTCATCATGAAGCTTTAGTAGCTTGGCGGCAATGTCTTTGGAGAAACATCACTATCTCATCCGGAAGATAAACTCTCACTTGATTCAAGTGATTGTTGTACCCAGACAATCTGAGTAGAAGCTCAACGATTGAGATCATCTCCCTTAGTTTGTAGGCTAGAAAACTCGTCGGAGGTCTCATACCTCTTGACGTGGGCACGAGCCTGAAATCCCAATTTCCTCTATTGGAACATCTCATATGTTTTGCGACATTTCAAAATGTCTTCGGTGCCTCAATTCTAAACCATTTAACATTACCGAACTATCATGTAGTCATCAAAACGTGTATGTCAGATGTTTGCAACATCCACACACAACGTTTGAGGTCCAGCACACCGAGTGGTGCATTAAGGACATAAGCCTTCTACTGTCCGCATAATTGCTACTGTCAACTTTCAACTATGTTTTCTCTAGGAACATATCTAAAACAGTAGAACTAAAGCGTGAGCTATGACATAATTTGCAAAGGGTTTTTGACTATGTTCAGGATAATTAAGTTCATCTAATGAACTCCCACTCAGATAGACATCCCTCTAGTTATCTAAGTGATTACATGATCCGAGTCAACTAGGTCGTGTCCGATCATCACGTGAGACGGACTAGTCATCATCGGTGAACATCTTTATGTTGATCGTATCCACCATTCGACTCATGCTCGACCTTTCGGTCTCTTGTGTTCTGAGGCCATGTCTGTACATGCTAGGCTCTTCAAGTCAACCTAAGTGTTTCGCGTGTGTAAATATGGCTTACACCCGTTGTATGTGAACGTTAGAATCTATCACACCCGATCATCACGTGGTTCTTCGAAATGACGAACTTTCGCAACGGTGCATAGTTAGGGGGAACACTTTCTTGAAATTTTAATGAGGGATCATCTTATTTACTATCGTCGTTCTAAGCAAATAAGATGCATAAACATGATAAACATCACATGCAATCAAATAGTGACATGATATGGCCAATATCATTTTGCTCCTTTTGATCTCCTTCTTCAGGGCTCCATGATCATCACCGGCATGACACCATGATCTCCATCATTGTGTCTTCATGAAGTTGTCTCGCCAACTATTACTTCTACTACTATGGCTACCGGTTAGCAATAAAGTAAAGTAATTACATGGCGTTGTTCAATGACACGCAGGTCATACAATAAATTAAGACAACTCCTATGGCTCCTGTCGGTTGTCATACTCATCGACATGCAAGTCGTGATTCCTATTACAAGAACATGATCAATCTCATACATCACATATCATTCATCACATTCCTTTTTGGCCATATCACATCACATAGCATACCCTGGAAAAACAAGTTAGACGCCATCTAATTGTTGTTTGCATGTTTTACGTGGCTGCTATGGGTTTCTAGCAAGAACGTTTCTTACCTACGCAAAACCACAACGTGATATGTCAATTGCTATTTACCCTTCATAAGGACCGTTTTCATCGAATCCGATCCGACTAAAGTGGGAGAGACTGGCACCCGCTAGCCACCTTATGCAACAAGTGCATGTCAGTCGGTGGAACCTGTCTCACGTAAGTGTACGTGTAAGGTCGGTCCGGGCCGCTTCATCCCACAATGCCGCCGATTCAAGATTGGACTAGTAACGGTAAGCATATTGAACAAAATCAACGCCCACAACTACTTTGTGTTCTACTCATGCATAGAATCTACGCAATAGACCTAGCTCATGATGCCACTGTAGGGGAACGTAGCAGAAATTCAAAATTTTCCTACGAGTCACCAAGATCTATCTATGGAGAGACTAGCAATGAGGGGAAGGAGAGTGCATCTACATACCCTTGTAGATCGCTAAGCGGAAGCGTTCAAGAGAACGGGGTTGAAGGAGTCGTACTCGTCGTGATCCAAATCACCGGAGATCCTAGTGCCGAACGGACGGCACCTCCGCGTTCAACACACGTACACCCCGGTGACGTCTCCCATTCCTTGATCCAGCAAGGAGAGAGGGAGAGGTTGGGGAAGACTCCATCCATCAGCAGCACAACAGCGTGGTGGTGATGGAGGAGTGTGGCAATCCTGCAGGGCTTCGCCAAGCACCGCGGGAGAGGAGGAGAAAGAGAGGCAGGGCTGCGCCAACAGGAGAAGAACTTCGTGTGTTGGGTTGCCCCTTTGCCTCCACTATATATAGGGGGAGAGGGAGGGCTGCGGCCCCACCTAGGGTTCCGTCCCTAGGGGTGGCTGCAGCCCCAATCCCATCTAGGGTGCGGCCAAGGGGGGAGAGGGGGGAAACTTTCCCCCCAAGAAAGGTGGAAGCACCCCCTCCCCAAACCCTAGGCGCCTTGGGCCCTTATGCGGGGGCGGGCGCACAACCCCACCTGGGGCTGGTCCCCTCCCACACTTGGCCCATGCTGCCCTCTGGGCCGGTGGCCCCACTTGGTGGACCCCCGGGACCCTCCCGGTGGTCCCGGTACATTACCGATAGCACCCGTAACTTTTCCGGTGACCAAAACATGACTTCCCATACATAAATCTTTTCCTCCGGACCATTCCGGAACTCCTCGTGACGTCCAAGATCTCATCCGGGACTCCGAACAACATTCGGTAACCACATATATCTATTCCCTATAACCCTAGCGTCATCGAACCTTAAGTGTGTAGACCCTATGGGTTCGGGAACCATGGAGACATGACCGAGACGTTCTCCTGTCAATAATCAACAGTGGGATCTGGATACCCATGTTGGCTCCCACATGTTCCACGATGATCTCATCAGATGAACCACGATGTCAAGGACTCAATCGATCCCGTATACAATTCCCTTTGCCTAGCCGTATGGTACTTGCCCGAGATTCGATTGTCGGTATCCCGATACCTTGTTCAATCTCGTTACCGGCAAGTCTCTTTACTCGTTCCGTAACACATCATCCCGTGATCAACCCCTTGGTCACATTGTGCACATTATGATGATGCCCTACCGAGTGGGCCCAGAGATACCTCTCCATCACATGGAGTGACAAATCCCAGTCTCGATTCGTGCCAACCCAACAGACACTTTCGGAGATGCCCGTAGTGCACCTTTATAGTCACCCAGTTACGTTGTGACGTTTGGTACACCCAAAGCATTCCTACGGTATCCGGGAGTTGCACAATCTCATGGTCTAAGGAAATGATACTTGACATTAGAAAAGATTTGGCATACGAACTACACAATCTTTTGTGCTAGGCTTAGGATTGGGTCTTGTCCATCACATCATTCTCCTAATGATGTGATCCCGTTATCAACGACATCCAATGTCCATGGTCAGGAAACTGTAACCATCTATTGATCAATGAGCTAGTCAACTAGAGGCTTACTAGGGACATGGTGTTGTCTATGTACCCACACATGTATCTGAGTTTCCTATTAATACAATTATAGCATGGATAATAAACGATTATCATGAACAAGGAAATATAATAATAATAACGAATTTGTTATTGCCTCTAGGGCATATTTCCAACAAAAACCTACTCCATCCACACGTCCGTTCACGAGCGGGCTGGAAATAAATGCAACACCGGTCGAGCTCCTCCCGTCCGCCCTCAATTTAAACAAGGCCAGACGCTGGCCAAGCTCCTACCGTCTGCCCTCTATTTACACGAGGCTAGACAGACAACGGGCAAGAATCGCACCCCTCCGCCGCTCCTCCATCTCCTCCTTCACCATTTTGTCCACTCTTCTGATGGCTTCCGAGGAGCCGTTCTCCGGCATATTACCTGGCTGGGTGGCTCGCCGAGTCCTCCGGATACGGGCGAGGCCGCTCGGTGCTTCACCAACCTCACTTGGCCCGATGGAGCCAATTGCCGCCCCAAGCAGATGCGTGGTTCAGCAACTCGCCGCTCCAGTTCAGCTCGATGAGGAGGGGTGAGTTGCTCCACGCCGGCACGACGGCGAGCATGCCGGTACGGGCGTCGTCGCTGCCGCGTCGTACCACGCCACCAGTGTCTATGGTGGTCGTGCCTCCCGTGTTTGTGGGCGCGCCTCCCGTGCCTGTGGCAGCACCATGTAGGCAGAGACAGAAGCCGGGTGTGTGGAGAGCGACGAGTTGGTGGCCAGCTTCTCCGTGTCTGCCGCCATCATCAAGGAGAAGTAGAACACGGGAGGCCGTCGCCACTTGGGTCCCATGAAGGCCACCGCCGAGGCGACGACTACGCATTCAGGTGGTTTCTTTGCTGCTTTGTCTCTTCTGAGGACCTTCGTCGACCCCGCAAGTGTCTGCCGGCCATCAGGAAGACAAAGGGATCCATGGGTGGCCATTAAGATTATGTACTCCCTCTCCAGCTGGCGGGAAATATGTGTTCTAAGAATGGATATATTGTATGTAAAATAAGTCTAGATACATCCATTTCTAGGACAAGTATTTCCGGACGGAGGGAGTATTAATTATACCAAGAGAGCCGGATTGGCACCTCTTAGTTCATGTAAATGTAATGAAATCCATCATGTTTATATGAAGATCCGGCTTTTTTATACGAAATCCTTCATGCTTATATGAAATAAGTCCGTGTTTGCATGAATTTCATCTGGTTGGTTAGAGTTGTGAAAATGTATGCCGCTCGCGTTTGATGTCGTCCTCCACGGAAGGAAGCGTGAGGAAATTTGCCGGTTGCCGTTGGAGACGCTCTTATGCTGGAAACAATAGAGTGACATCCAATCCATTTGAGTTATTTGCATGTATGATTGTCCCTCTATAAAAAGTTAATTGGATGTACTGTGTACACATGACTTGCAGGGTGGCTACAACTTCATACAGAAAGTTAAAAAGAAATAAGTCCATCCTTAATCTTGTATTCTAAGTACTTTGTGGGTTCTACTGTCAGTACAGTAGTGAAAGAAGTATATATTAAATAAGCAATATATAATATAAAAATCTAAAGTTAAAGACATAATTCGAACTCATGTCATCGCGTTGCGAGCATCCGGCGCTAATCAGTCCAACACATTTTTGTTGTAGACCATGTTGGAGATATATCTCCAGGTCTACTCTTATACTCCATCCGTTCCTAAATGTTTGTCTTTTTCAAATTTCAAATGGACTACCACATACAGATGTGTATGTAGACATATTTTAGAGTGTAGATTCACTCATTTTGCTCCGTATGTAGTCACTTGTTGAAATCTCTAAAAATACAAATATTTACGAACGGAGGGAGTAGAAAATAGAGTTGGTGATGATGGTGTGTGTGCCATCCTCTAATGGATAGGAAGGAAACTATGGCAATTTTGCAAAAATATACCCACACCCCTCTCCATGTTCGCAAATAAGGCCTTCCCTCCTGCATCCTTTTCTCTCACAAGATAAACTACTCATACAAATGCATCTTGATGTTCCGTGCAACGCACGGGCATCTAGCTAGTTTATTTTAAAATAGTTACTGTGATAATTGGGTTGAAGTGAAATATTTTATGTCTGCCCCGAATGATTTCAGAATAACTAGTAGTAACAAAAAGATGGTTTCCTTGTTAATTAATAGAAAACAGGTTGAAAACTATCACATGAGGCCGGTAAAAACAAGGCACACTAGGTTCCGCGTCATCGTCACTACAGCTGTGCGCGCGTGAGAAGTCTACATATCGAGGGGGCTACTGAGCGAGGCACAGAGAGACAATGTTTGAGAGAGAAACCAATTGACAGATTACCATCAGATCGAGTTGTCACCCTTCTGCTATCATTGTTGGGGTGGGGGTGGGGGATGGGGAGGGAGAGAAAGACGTATCGAGAGTGTGTGCGGTAGGCACAGAGGCACAACTAGCGAGTGTGTGTGTATGTGTGTGTTTGAAAGAGCAGTAGATAGATTACTATCAAGATCGAGGTGTCACCCAACTCCTTCGGTGTCGGGTAGTGTGTGTGTGTTTGTTTGAGAGAGAAGCCAGTCGATAGATTAGTATCAAGATCGAGGTGTCACCCTACTCCTTCGGTGTTGGTAAGTGTGTGTGCGTGGGTGTGTGGGTGTTTGTGTTGGGGGGCAGTGACACTTACATATCTCTACTCTTATAAAAATAAAGTTGGTGATGATGGTGTTCCTGCCATCCTGCAATATAGGCCATCCGATTTATATCCGACGGATAGGAAGGAAACTATGGCAATTTTGCAAAAAGATACCCACACCCCTCTCTGCATTTGCAAATAAGGCATTCCCTCGTTCATCCTTTTCTCCCACAAGATAAACTACTCATACAAATGCATCTTGATGTTCCATGCAACGCATGGGCATCTTGCTAGTCGGGAGAAGGAGTTTGTGTGACACATATCTAGCTATATTAAGGGATAGGTAGATAGCATTTGTGCGAGGCATACTTAAAGCAACACGAAGATAAACAAACGGTGTGCATGCAAGTGTCGGAAAAATGAAGCGAGAAACAATGCGCGCGTGCGCGCGTGTGTGCGTGCATGTGTGTGTGTGTGTGTGTGTGTGTGAGAGAGAGAGAGAGAGAGAGAGAGAGAGAGAGCGAAATCTCAAAAGAAAAGGTGCTCTGCTGGAATCCCATTGTATGTATTCATATTGTTCCGGAACTCAAGTTAACCTTAGGCATATGTGTGAGAGAAATTATTATACTTTGAGACATTAGTGGTTGTGGGTGGGCCGAATTAAAGGGGTGGGCGTGTTCGACAGAGAGAGCGTGTGTGTTTCTGTGTGAGAGACTTGTAGGATGGGGTAGAAAGACGAATTCTAACCTTACCGGAAGGATAGACATACACGAAGTGCGAGTGTGTGATTCTGATGCCCACAGGGAAATGAGATATGTATGCGTGTGGGAGAGATTGCATAATTCATTCATGTATCACTATCTAGCGATCGTGGACGTGCATCGCTTGAACATAAATCAATATCTACTTTGTATCATGGCCAAACGTACAATATCGATTGAACACTATAAAGATTGGACACTCACATATCACATTTTTTTTCTATTTAAATAAACCTTTTCAGTTGTGCATGCCAAAGTTACAGTGATGTTTCTTCAAACAATCAATGTAGCTATCATGTACATGCACCATTGTACTCTTGCATTCAAATTAATTAGTCTTGGATGATTTGAGGTTCTTTTATGAAGTAATATATGTAATATTCATATATGAATTCCACGGGTACGCAATTTATGAAATGGAGGCTATGTAATCATATGAGGTAACACTTTTAAGTAGCGGACTACAATGTCCATTTCTTTTTGTGCGCCTCTACACTAACATGTCAATGCATTATGTTTAAAGTAAATAACCAATGGCACTAAATTATCTTTTTACACGAGAAATACATAGGTTGAGCGTTTGATCCCTTTTTTGTGAACACGCCACTACACCCGTACGATTGGCCGCGCCCGTGTGAACGTCCAAGTTATCGACGCATCATCCTGAATTATTGTCTTTTTTTCTGGGGTGGACTTCACACCAGTTATTAACTACTGACGCGTGCCCCGTGTACACAGTCTCGCATGACCCGCTAGCACGGTCCAAAATTAGTTGAAACTGGATACGAATCCGGGCGGCAAAATCTCCCGCCTCCTTCTAAAATTTCCGCCACCTTAGTCTTTAGCATGTGAAATTCCCCTTTTGTCCTTGGTGAACGGAGACCAACAGTTACAATACCGCCCTCATCTACATAATAGGTCGGGGCTACTTTGGTAACTTCTGGTTCCCCCCACTACACGGCACCCCCATTTCCTCTCCCCCTCCCGCAAAAATGACTAACTCCACAACACCAGAGCATCTTACATCATGCCGTCCGTACTTCACCGACCTTTCTCCCCTCACCTCTCGAAACCCTAGACTGCTCATCCATCGGCGTACCAAAGCCCATTCACTGCCAGCAGCGTCCACCTCGCCGAATCTGCTTCTGCTGTCGCATCTACCCCTCCCACCTCCCCTAAAAAAAGTAGACTGCTCATCCACCACTGTACCACAGCCCACTCAGTGCCGGCCTTGTCCACGGTGCTGGATCTGCTTCACTGGTACTCTCGTCAACCGCAACGCATCTGCAGCGGCTCATTTGTACTCCCCACCGGAGACGCTTCGTCCACACCCCCCGGAGCCACCCCACCGACGCCCACGTCAACGGCCTCTGATCCTCTTCGCCGACACCTTCCTCAACCCTACCGGAGCTGCTTCGCCAACACCATCATCAACCCTACAGGAGTAGCTTCGCCTATACCATTCTCAACCCTACCGGGGCTGCTTTGCCAACTCACAAGTCCACGGCCTTAGATCCGCTTCCTCGCACCCTCATCCAACCTACCGGAGCAGCTTCTGATGCCCCGTCCACGACCGCAGATCCGCATCATCGACACCATCCTTAACCCAACCAAAGCAGCTTCACCTGCGCCCTCGTCCACGACCACAGATCCGCTTCGCCCACACCATAGTCTACCCTACCGGAGCCGCTCCACAAACACCCTACTCGACGGTTCTAGATCTCCTTACCGAACCCCGATAGCCAGCACATCGTCATCACCCTTGACGTTTCAAGCCTGATTCCCACTGTCTGGCAAGATGCCACGCACCCGCCATGGCCTAGGTAATTGTCACCTTTAAACCCGTCCAGCATCACCTGCCCGATGTACTTCAAATATACTAACAAGTCGTTGTTACCTGTTATGCAGCTGGCAAAAACTACAAGGACGATGTTTCTTCTGGATCTAACAACTTGGCCAACCAAGATCCCGGACTGAGGCATTGCTATGATCTTGTAAGTGCGTCTTTCTCTCTTGTATTGTTCTATGCCTGCCAGCGTGCTTTGCTAGGATTTTCGACCAGTAATCCCTTTGTGCAGACAATGATTTCTACTACTGGCTGCTAAATTAGATATGTAGATGTCATACATGATACTACCTCGTACCTCCATTCCTAAATATAAGTCTTTCTAGAGATTCCACTATAGGCTACATATGGAGCAAAATGAGTGAATCTACACTCGAAAATGCATCTATATACATCTATATCTGGTCCATACTGGAATCTCTACAAAGACATATATTTAGGAATAGAGGCAGTACAATACATAAAATCATAGGTGGCATGTAGGAATTCCAGTGCACTACATTAGGCTCCCTTAGAGGACCTGCTAGTCCAGCACATAGAGTCATGGCTAGTTTATTCTACGCACACAATCATTCATTGGTGGTTTAAATATGTGCAAGGGATATGAAATGTATTATCATGTAGAGATGTCTGAAATTAGTCATGTCAACTTGCAGATAGGGTTACACAATGAAAAAGTACAAGATGTATGTGGCAATTTCATGGAACATCGCAAAAAAGGAGAGGTAGCAGTGAGCCTATACAGTGTGCTATGGTACGTCACTCCTCCATTGCAATCATCACGACATGTTATTTGTATGTCAGTTCTATTGGCCAAGTTTCTTAGGGACAGTTGTTACGAGTTGTCCTAAGAAAATAAGCACCTGTGAATATAAGCTCCATGTAATAAGCCAACCAGTTCTTTTCATTGCGTTTTCAGCTTATCTTTGGTATGATCAATGAAAATTCTAGATTGCATTATATTTTTTCATTTTGCTGCCCATATGAAAATTAATTTAACTTGCAAACATCACAAATTGAACCCAGTGCAGTGATTAATATGATAGGAAAACAGACCATCACTATTTGCTCAAAATGCAAATACAAAAAGATACCATCTACTTGGCACAATCTACTTTGGTCAATGTTTTCCATAGAGATCCCATTGCCTAATTTAAACAAAGAACGCATGACCCACATTTAAATGAAGAACAATTATTTATTGAAATTCGATGATCCAAGTGGCTGGTTATTATCATATAGCAGCACCACCTGAAAGCATCATATAGTAGCAGCAGCTCATAGCAACTCATCATACAACAGCAACAATAGCAGTTGTGTGCAATTCATCATGTACCAGCAGCACCTCATAGCAATTCATCATATAACAGTAGCAGGAGCAGCTCATAGCAATTCATCATATAGTAGTAGCAGGAGCAGCTCATAGCAATTCATCATATAGCAGCAGCAGGAGCAGCTCATAACAATTCATCATATAGCAGCAACAGGAGCATCTCATAGCAATTCATCATATGGCATCAACAGGAGCAGCTCATAGCAATTCATCATATAGCAGCAGCAGGAGCAGCTTATAGAAACTCATCATATAGCAGCAGCAGCAGCTCATAGCAATTTATCATATAGCAGCAGCATCTCATATCAATTCATCATATAATAACAACATGAGCAATTCATAGCAATGCATCATATAGCAGCAGCAGAAGCAGCTCATAGCAATTCATCGTATAGTGGATCAAAATGAAAATTTGGCAAAAAATCAGAGGAGATCCTCACCTTGTTGGATGAGCTCATCCTTCAACATCAGCTCATGGCCATGACCTGGGAGGAGGGGAGGGGGAATAAGGTGCCTTCTATCGTAGTGTGGCATCAGCCATAGTTGTGCAGTGCCCCGCCGGAGTAGTGCGTTGGATGAACCACAGTGGAGCAGCTGCTGGAGACCATGAGAATGAGGGGTTGCGCCAGAGGGAGGAGCGACCAGGGAGATTTGCCCCTACCCGTCGGCCATGTAGCCTAGCTGGACAGAGCATTGTTGAGGACCAGGCCAGATGGGACCATTGGCTACGGCTCGCTGGAGGAACCCTAGTGCTGCAGGCAGGGGATCGAGGTAGAGGGAAAGGGGAGAGGAGATGCAAGCGGGCAGGGCAATACACGCTTGCGTGTTTGTTTTTATTTGAGGTTCAGGTGTGACGCGGGCGTCAGCAGTTGCATTTTGAGTGTAATATAGGCAGACAACAAAGTCATTCCACTATTCCCCTTCCCTTTAATTTCTGGTGAGGTTCTACCAGAAACACCCCCCTCCAAAGAGAAATTAGTTAAGCCCAAGGCGATAACTCAGAAATGACTTCTTTACATCTTTTATGGCTTATTTTGACCATAAGTCCTGAAAAGGCGGAGTCGAACTGGCCCTTAACCTACAATTCAATTGTGCGTGAAATGATGAATCACTCCTGCCTGCTATAGTGTACATTTAGGCATCATCATACATGGCATAACCTAATACATGTGCATTCCATTGTAGAATCTAGAATATGCAATGTTTATGTTAGTTCATATGTTGCACATGATGTTTAAATGCCCCTTAAATATGGTCAGTCAAGTGATGGTCTTTAAGCCTCCTTCTTTGCCTCTTTTCTTGATATGTAAGATTTGCTCACACATCTGTTCAATTGCTTGTTTGCATCAGCCAGCCATACTAGGACTGTTTGCTTTGATTACTTGTTGTTCTTGACCTAACACTCTAACAGAGCTTGTCAACGATTTAAACACTAAGGGCTGCTATAGTGGGGCCTTGTCTAACTCATAGGTGACATAAAGGTTTGGCTTTACACTAAAGTAGGCTCTCCAAGAGTACTTGGAGATCCAGTTCGAAGGTATGCCTAGTTTTTACATAGTACAAACATAGTAAATGCTCATTTCATTGTGTGCAAGTGCAAGAGACGCGGCATGTTTCATTATGTGGTGTTGTTTTGTTATAATCTCATCCTTTTGTGTTCACAAACTGGAAAGTATGCATATTTATCTTCCAGGGAGACGAGTAACTAGTTTGTGTCACCTTGCAGAAGGGGTGCAATGAAGATAAGATTGAGGATTTCCAGGTACAAGATGTTAGGAAGGAGCCTTGCAAGAGAAGTAGGAGCTGCGCTGAGCCTCTTCAACCTGTTAAGGTAAGTCACTGTATGCAACTCAATAGTTCAATTCCTTGTTTATTTCAGGCATAGTTAATTTGCTCTTTTCAATTGCTTTATTTGTCCTTAGTGAATCAGATGCCCATAGAATGATGCCTGATGTTAGGTACTTGTATAACTATTAGTTGACATAATTAAAGGCATTACCATTTAATTACTCTGCCAAAGTGTGCCTGAAGCTTTGAAGTCTATTAACCAACTATTATTGCATGAGGCTCACAATCTAGTTTATACTAGGCTAATGATTGCATAGTTTTTCTTGGTGTAGTATGTTTGTATGAAACCCTCTGTGGTTCATTGTGCTCCCTAAGACTTTAATTGAGCTACAGTATAGCCAACTGCTTGCTTACTTATACGCAACGTGTTGTCTAAATTTGTAACTTGTCTGTGTCTTGGATTGGGCCGCAACATCATGCTCCTTTGGTGAGCTAAGAGAGATTTCTGTATGCAGGCTGCACAGACTACCTTTTTTATAACTTTTAAAATATCACCTACTTATGCTTCATGACGTGTAACATTATTGTTAGTCCTATTTTGCCATGTACAAAATAGTCTGTCTTGCTCACTTCACTGTTGTAACTATATTTTCCCCTAGTCATGTGCACTTACAGAAACATTTCAGGATGAAGTGACATCAACACAGAGATCTGCGAGCAATGCGGCATGGCTGTTATCGAATGATTATGGATTGGAATTGGAATGTGCTGATGTTCTCGAGCATCAACTAGAGATGGCAAGACAATGTGTACATGATTCTCAACGTACAATCAACAAGTTGAGACTGGACATGAAGGTATTAGATGCAGGAGTCAAAAAATTGAAACAAGACACTGATGTAACCACGAAGGAACTGGAGATTTTGTAGACTGAAATTTGTGCTATCTGAATCCAGCAAATCCTATTTTCTGAAGAGATTATAGTTCAAATGGTAAGTTATGTTGATGCGCGTCCATGATGTATGAGCTGTATTTGCCCAGTGTATGTAATTTGCTATTTGTGTATGCTTTATTATCACTGGTGCCGAACCATAATGCCCAGTGGGTATAATCGTCTATAATTTCTTTATTGTATAGTGTAGGATTATTTTACGTTTCTATGACTTGTTCTCTTTATTGTATAGTGTATGTTTTTTAGAGGTGATAGTATAGAGTAGGATAAGTCTTTGAATATGCTATATCATTCAAACGGGGGCCAACTCGCCCAAACATTTTAGTGACCATGGCCCTCCACGGGCTGTACTATCCATGGGTCATCTACGGGATGGACGATCCATGACCTTCTATGGGCGTTGGATCCGTGGGCCTTCTATGGGCTGTCGGATCCATCGGCCTTCTATGGGCCGTCGGATCCATGGGCCTTCTATGGGCCGTCGGAACCATGGGCCTTCTATGGGCCGTCGGATCAATGGGACTTCTATGTCCCGTAGGATCCATGGGCCTTCTACGGGCCGTCTCATCTATGGGCCTTGTACGGGCCGTATAATGGGTCGTAAACGGGCTAGAGTGGAAATCGTACATTTTATGGGCTGACCATAACGGGCCGTTAATATGCCGTATTTGATGATGTTATGAAAATGGCCCAACGGATTAACGGGCCACAAATGAGCCGACTGTATCCACGGACTGAGTTTGCCCACAAGCAGAAAAGGCCAGTAACGGGCCGTAAGTAACCGAATGCTGGAAATGAGCTCAAGAATAAATGGGCCCTAAGAAGGCCAAAAGGTAACGCGGGCTGGAAAAGACCCAATGGAATGATGGGCCGCTAATGGGTATAAAGCGATACACTTTTCATTACGGGCCAGTTTCACCATGGGCCGTTAATGGGCTAAGAGTTACAAAGGGACTCATAAGGGCCGAAAGACTTCATGGGCCATACATGGGCCGGAAGTTACAACGGGCTGGAATCATATTGGATGGCCCATGTGACGCTACTAGGCCTAATTCCGGTAGGCTGTAATGGGCCATGAGTTAGCCGGCTGTAAATGGGCTATATGTGAACATGCCGTTAACAGGCTTTTCGTGGGCCGGCCCGCCACCTTTTGACCAAGTCAAACGGGCCGACCTTTTCACAGGAATGGGCCTCTATTGGGCCATCCCACGTGTCGACGTATCATAGGCGCCTTGGGTCCAATGAGTGGATGACATCTATCCCAACGGTGAGCCGACACGTGTTTCCTCCAGCCAATGATGATTTTACACGTGGAAAATCCCCATTGGTCGGGGCTGTTAACAGGTTATCGGATCCAAAACCGGACCCGATAGCTTAACGACGTTCCGTTACGGTGGATGCCATGTGTCGGTCACCCTTGACGAAAACACTTCTGTGACGCGTGATTTATCGTCATGGAAGTGGACACTTCCGTGATAATAATGTTGGTAATGTCATGGAACCCTTGTACGACAACACAGGTATGACTATCTTGATTCTGTCATAAAATCGTCATGGATGTACATGCATGACAAAAAACGTGACCTACTGTGACAAACACATATCATCACGGAAGTGTAATTTTTTGTAGTGTAACCATGGAGGCCATAACCATGGAGGACATACGCACAATGGAGGAATTTCACACAACCACAGTGGCCCTAAGAATGGCAATGGGAATGGAGGAAGCAACAGTCAGAACCGTTCCAACCGTGCGACACCCGCCAAGAAGGATCTGAGTCGCATTACTTGTTTCATGTGCGGGACGACTGGACACTACGCCACTGAATGTTCTGAAGCCAAGAATGGAAACGACAATGGAAGTTCTGGAAAGAAGCCCAACCCTTTCACCAGAGGTCAGGTGAACCACGTCAGTGTGGAGGAGATTGAGGAATAGCCCGACGCAGTTGTCGATAAGTTTTTGATTAATGCATTTACATCTGGTTCTTTTCGATACTGGTGCATCTCATTCATTCATATCAAGGGGATTTGTGGATAAGTATAAGTTGCCAATCGAAGCCCTTAAGTCACCTATGTTAGTAAGTTCCCCGGGAGTAGAGTATATGGCTAGTAGGGGATGCTATCAGTTGCCAGTAACCATAGGTAGACATGTTTTCCCCACCGACCTTATTGTCCTGGAGTCACAAGGATTGGATGTGATACGAGGCATGGATTGGCTATCCATGTTTGAAGGAAACATCGATTGCGCTAGTAAATCAATTCTTCTCACCACCCGGGAAGGAAAGAGGATCAAGTATGTGTCTAGGTATGCACCGAGGAGGACTCAGGTGAATCCCCTATCAGGTGTTTTCAGGAGGAAGTACCAATGGTGAAGGATTATCCCGATGTATTTCGGAAGGAGTTACCAGGCATGCCACTAGATTGAGACATTGAATTTTTGATTGAGTTATTGCCAGGCACCGGACCAATATCCAGAGGCCGTATCGGATGCCCGCAAATGATCTAGAGGAAATTAAGGAGCAGATTAAGGAGTTACTGGAGAAAGGTTATATTCAACAAAGCTCATCACCTTGGGGAGCCCCAGTGGTTCTAGTGGAAAAGAAGGACGGATCTTTGAGGATGGTTATTGATTATCGTGCGCTGAATGAGGTGATGATCAAGAACAAATACCCTCTGCCGATGATCAATGATTTGTTTGACCAGCTATAGGGAGCTAAGGTTTTCTCCAAGATTGATCTTCGATCAGGTTATCACCCGTTGAAGATCCGAGAGCAGGACATACCTAAGACAACTTTTACTATAAGGTATGGGCTATATGAGTATACAGTTATGTCATTTGGTTTGACTAATTCCCATGCCTATTTCATGAGCATGATGAACAAGGTGTTCATGGAGTTTTGGATAAGTTTGTCGTGGTGTTCATTGATGATATATTGGTCTACTCAAAGAATGATGAAGAGCACGAGGAACATGTGCGCTTGGTTCTCGAGAAGCTCAGGGAACATTAGTTGTATGCCAAGTTCAGCAAATGTGAGTTTTGGTTGAAGGAAGTCAGATTTCTCGGACATGTTATATCATGAGAAGGAATAGCAGTAGACCCTACAAAGGTTGCATCTATCACTGAGTGGTTGGCACCCACCTCAGTTGGAGAGATCAGGAGTTTTCTCAGACTCGCAGGTTACTATCGGAGATTTATTGAGAATTTTTTCCAAGATAGCGAAGCCCATGACGAGTTATTAAAGAAGGACATCAAGTTTAAATGGACTGAGGATTGTGAGGCCAGTTTTCAGGAGTTGAAGAAACGTTTGGTTACAGCCCCAATGTTGATTCTCCCAGATAATCGCAAGGATTTCCAAGTATATTGCGACGCTTCACATCAAGGACTTGGAGGTGTGCTTATGCACGACGGAAGAGTTGTTTCATATGCCTCACGACAACTTCGACCTCACAAGTTGAATTATGCTACGGATGATTTGGAGTTAGCAGCCGTAGTGTATGTGCTCAAGACATGGAGACACTTTCTCATCAGTAACCGTTGCGATGTTTACACAGATCATAAGAGTTTGAAGTACATCTTCATGAAGAAGGAGTTGAAGCTCAGGCAGAGAAGATGGTTGGCACTCATAAAGGATTATGATATGAGATTGCATTATCATCCAGGAAAGGCCAATATCATAGCAGATGTGTTGAACCACAAGAGTTATGTTAACATGCTCATAACCGGAGGATTACCTCAGGAGTAGCAGATGATCTCCGGGAACTTCGCTGGGAGATAGTTCCGAGAGGTTCTGTTGCAGCATTGGAAATTCAGTCCACTTTGTTGGGAAAGATCAGAGAAGCCCAAAAGACGGACAAGGAGATTGCACATATAAAGGAAAGGATGAGTAAAGGAAAGGCTAAAGGTTTTCGTGAGGATGAGCATGAGACTTTATGGTTTGAGGATCGTATCTATGTGCCTAATGACCCTGACATCAGGAAGTTGATTCTTCAGGAGGCTCACGATTCACCTTACTCGATTCATCCAGGCAACACCAAGATGTATCTGGATTTGAAGGAGAGTTTCTGGTGGACAGGAATGAAGAAGGATATTGCAGAGTATGTAGCAGTATGTGATGTATGTCAGAGAGTTAAGACAGAGCATCAGAAACCAGCAAGGTTACTACAGCCTTTGCTGATACCCGAATGGAAGTGGGATAAACTAGGCATGGATTTTATCACTGGATTACCCAGGACCCATTCAGGCTATAACTCTATCTGGGTTGTAGTTGATCGCTTGATGAAGGTAGCCCATTTCATCCCTATGAAGACAACTTATATGAGTGCTAAGCTAGAGAAGATATACATGACCAGGATCGTCTGTCTGCATGGAGTTCCAGGACCATCGTATCAGATAGAGGAACATAGTTTACTTCAAAGTTTTGGAATCAGTTGCATGAAACTTTGGGTACCAGGCTAGAATTCAGTACAACCCTTCATCCATAAACAGATGGACAGACTGAGAGAGTCAATCAGATTCTGGAGGACATGTTGAGAGCTTGTGCGCTAGACTATGGATCTAGTTGGGATAATAATTTGCCCTATGCAGAGTTCTCCTATAACAACAGTTATCAAGCCAGTTTGAAGATGGCCCCTTTCGAAGCTTTGCACGGAAGGAGGTGCAGGACACCGTTATCATGGGATGAAGTTGGAGATAGACAGTTGTTTGGACCAGACTTAATCAGAGATTCTGAGGAGAAGGTTAAGTTGATTCGAGACAGACTCAAGATAGCCTACGAAGTAGGAGACATAGCATATCTTCGCGTATCCCCACTTCAAGGAGTTAAGGATAAGCGATTTGGAGTCAAAGGGAAGCTAGCACCATGATTTGTAGGACCATACATAGTTTTGGAATGCATGGGAGAAGTTGCCTACAAGTTGGAATTACCCAAAGGATTGTCAGGAGTTCATGATGTGTTTCACGTTTCCCAGTTGAAGAAGTGGCACGCAGAGATGCCGACATTCCTCTAAGAGATACAGTGCCACTGGAAGCAATTCAGTTGGATAGTGATCTGACCTATGAAGAGAAGCCAGTTAAGATTCTCGAGTTTTCCAGCTGAGTTACTCGCAGCAAAGTCATCAAGTTCTGCAAGGTTCAGTGGAGCCACCATACCAAGGAGGAAGCCACCTAGGAGCGAGAAGACCTTCGCAAGGACCACCCACACCTTTTTGCTGATCGACCCGAATCTCGAGGGCGAGATTCATCTTAAGGGAGGTGTAACATCCCAATTTTCAATTTGGATGTTATACATAGACCATTCATATATATACATATATTTATTGCATTTTGGATTTTACTTTGGTTGTGATCCAAGGAATCTTAAGCAACTCAAGGACCCAAGGAGAGATTTGGGGGTTTCATATAAATTTCATTTTTGAATTTTTTTTCAAATTCGAAAAGTGGATCAATTTGATTTCAACAAATTCTTTCCAAATTATTTCAAATAAAAGAGAGAAGATAAAAGGACTTCTTCAAAACAGAGGAGAAATGTTGGAAAAGAAATTTTGAAGTCATATTATTTTTATTTGAATTTTTATTTGCGATTTATATTTGATTGAATTAGGGAAAATTATGCATTTTTAAAAATTGCATTTAGTCCATAAAAATGTTCACTTTGTCCCAAATAATAGGAGGGGAAGGTGAAAAATTGTTTCTGGAATTTTAGGATTTTTATTTTATTTTATTAGGATTTTTCTTCATGGCGCTGATTAAAGAAAAGTAGCGCACGTCAAAACTGGGCCGGCCCTGCTGAATTCAGGCCAAGCCCAGCTCGCGCCAACCGCCCCGCTGCCGGCTCCTGAGCAGGAGACCGCCGCCGCCACGACGGCAGAGTACGAGCCGGACTTTGTGCGCCGCCCCTGCCCCAAGTCACCGCCACCCCTCCCCCTCTTAAAAGTCGGCCCCAAGCCGCCTCTCCTCCCACAAATCACCGCCGCCCAAGCCGCCACCACCAGAGCCGTGCCGCTCGCTGGCCCGCGCCGCGCCGCTCCTGCTGATGCTGCGCCGCCGCCGCACGCCGCCTGCCGCTGCTGCTGCCCCGCCGTCGCCAAGCCTCCGCGACGGAGCCGCCGCCCCGACTCGCCGCCAACCGCCCCGCCATTGACCGAAGACTGGTATAAAAACTCTTCGGGTTCACCGGTTTATTTCTCCGGTTTTTTATTAATTTTTTTATTTAGTTATGTTTAGATCAGGTTTTTTATTAGATCGGTTAAATATCGAGCGTTCACCCGATTAGTTCTGTTAACGAACGAGTTTGTTCATTAGTCTTTGTTAGCGAATGTTCGTCCGATAGATTTTTCCTTTTTGTGTTTATTTTCAGCCAGGGACCTATCCGCGAATAGTTTTATCGTGATTTAGCCCCTGATCTTCAAACTAGCGTAACTTTTAGCTCGTTTGTCCAAATGAGATGAAACCAACGCCTAAATCTTCGTAACGATCCCCTCTTTCTATTAAAGCAACTTGAACATGATTTTGATAGTTTAAAATTTGAGTTTATTTCAGATTAGTATTCGATCTTGTTTCATTTGCTTCTTGAGTTTCGTAATTCCGTTTGAGTTGATTCTTTTTGCAAATTGTAGCTAATCACATATACCTACTGTTAAGATCTAATCCACATGAAAATAATGATGTTAGGTTTCATTTTGTGTTTAGTTTAGTTAATTGCTTGTTTTCAAGTTTTATTTGGAACTTTTCTCGATTTCTCCTTGCATCATTTGATTAATTGCTTATGTATGCTACTGTTTATCTACGCTAGATTTTCCGAAGTGCGAAACTTGTTACTACGAATCTCTAGAGTTTTCCGATCGTCAGCATGGCAAGTTACACTTTGATCATACTTTTCTATACCCAGTTTTTACTATGCATTAGTTTTGCTCCTCAAATATTTGCATGAGTAGGATTGGGAACATGTGGTTTGGTTGTAGTAATTGAGGTAGGAACCTAATACCTTTGATCACCCCGGGAATATATGTTATGCTCAATTATTGCTTAGCCATGCTCGTAGATGGGGATTGGATCGTGATACACATGGAAGTTGTGAGAGATATTAATTTTGGATAACATTAAGGTGGCAACTTTAATACACATATGGGTGGATTGGTTGGGGCACCTGGAGAATCCAGTGCTAGCCTATTTGGGAAATCCCGGAGTACCCGTGTGATTTTTCCTCGATTCGCCACCCAGGCTCAAAGGGATCATATCATATTTCATGTCTAGAAACTTCCGTGTGCAGCCACAAGCCGTTATGGGCTCTGGCATAGTTGAGTAAGTTGCGTGAGCTCTTGAAGAGGTGGACTAGCAGATGTAGGGGAAAGTAGGTGTACCAGTCTACCCAGAGTAGAGAGTTAATGCTTCAAAAAGGCTATGCCTCGATCTTCTGATCATGGATGCGGTCGAGTCTTGTGTGGAAAAGTGCGCAACCTCTCTATAGTGTATAAACTAATCATTGTTAGCCGTGTCCTCGGTTATGGACATCTTGAGTATCTATAAGTGGATATTATTGTTGATCTCATCATTCTTTAATTAACGAAATTGAGTTTAATGATGATACTTGTTTAATGATGGGATTTGAGTCAGAGGAACCTTCTCAAATAATGGTTTAACTTTGTAGTAAATAAAACTTATTCCTTTGTTATAGGGAAAAAATAGCTTTATGCAAAACATTAAACTTAGAGCCTCCACCAGCCAAATATGCATGTAGATATAGTTTCTTGCATTCATAGCTTTATAGTGTAACTCCGTGAGCATATTCAATGTGCTGACCTACACGACTGCAACGTCTCATGTGGCAAACTTTACCGACGAAGATTAAGGTGTGATAGGTCGTTGTCATGTACTCAGCTATGTCGTTGGAGTTAATGGACTCATTTATCTTCAAAGCTTCCGCGGTTATTTAGTTTAGATGACCTTCAGCCATTGTATTTGTGTAACAAATACTCCTTTTGAGGACCTCGATGTAATAAGTGTGTGATTGAACTCTGTTATAAATTCCTCGAGTACTGTGTGTGTCAGCATACCGATCCAGGGATGACACTTAAGCACAGAGACTTCGGTCCATTGGGATTGTGGTCGCTACACAAAGTTTGAATATGCAAAAAAAAGATCTTGTTTGTGTGTGTGTGTATTGTCGCAACTACACGTGGGTTTTAGCAAGATCATTTGTGTGTTGCTTTGCGAGTTTTCATTCATTGCATGAGAAACGGGAAAAAACTTCAAACAGTTCGACCGCAGGGTGCGGCCAGAGGCATAGGCCTTGTTGGTATTTTAATTTTAGGAAATGCATATAGAGTGGAGAAAATAATGAAAATCATTGTGTCATTGTGGTGTGATCTCACGATCGCATGGAAATTTTTTGGTAAAGTTTGGCACAAGTTTTGGTGCTCGCACCTTCCATATCGGAGCATCTCACAAGGATCATAATTTCCAAAAGGCGACGCGGCACTTCGGACTCCAAATCGTCAGTTACTACATTGTTCCGCCTCGAAAAAAATTCATTGTAAACAATCGCGGATATACCCTTGGTTTGATTTTTTGGCCCATTTCAGGTCTCGTCTGCTATCTTTAAGTCATTTTAGTGCATATAAAGTCAAAAACTCTACTACAACTACATGTGGGTGTTTTAGTTAGGCTATACTTAGGCTATTCATAGTGGAGAGTGTCATATACTAGCATCATGCATATATATATGATACTAGTGTTGGGGAACGTAGTAATTTCAAAAAAATTCCTACGCACACGCAAGATCATGGTGATGGCATAGCAACGAGAGGGGAGAGTGTCGTCTACGTACCCTCGTAGACCGTAAGCGGAAGCGTTAGCACAACGCGGTTGATGTAGTCGTACGTCTTCACGATCCGACCGATCCAAGTACCGAATGTACGGCACCTCCAAGTTCAGCACACGTTCAGCTCGATGACGATCCTCGGGCTCCGATCCAGGAAAGCTTCGGGGATGAGTTCCGTCAGCACGATGATGATGTTCTACCGGTGCAGGGCTTCGCCTAAACTCCGCGACGATATGATCGAGGTGGAATATGGTGGAGGGGGCACCGCACAGGGCTAAGGAACGATCCGTAGATCAACTTGTGTGTCTATGGGGTGCCCCCGCCCCCGTATATAAAGGAGGGAGGGGGGAGGCCAGCCGGCCCTTGTGGGCGCGCCAAGGAGGAGGAGTCCTCCTCCTAGTAGGAGTAGGACTCCTCCTTTCGTACTCCTACTAGGAGGGGAAAGGAAGGGGGAGAGGGGGGAAGGAAAGAGGGGGGCGCCCCCCCCCCCCTCCTAGTCCAATTCGGACCAGAGGGAGAGGGGGCACGCGGCCCTCCCTGGCCGCCCCTCTCTCTTCCCACCAAGGCCCATGTGGCCCATTAACTCTTTGGGGGGTTCCGATAACCCTCCGGCACTCTGGTTTTCTCCGAAATCACCCGGAACACTTCCGCTGTTCGAATATTGTCGTCCAATATATCAATCTTTATGTCTCGACCATTTCGAGACTCCTCATCATGTCCGTGATCACATCCGGGACTCCGAACAAACTTCGGTACATCAAAACTTATAAACTCATAATAAAACTGTCATCGTAACTTTAAGCGTGCGGACCCTATGGGTTCGAGAACTATGTAGACATGACCTAGAACTATTCTCAGTCAATAACCAATAGCGGAACCTGGATGCCCATATTGATTCCTACATATTCTATGAAGATCTTTATCGGTCAAACCGCATAACAACATACGTTGTTCCCTTTGTCATCGGTATGTTACTTGCCCAAGATTCGATCGTCGGTATCTAATACCTAGTTCAATCTCGTTACCGGCAAGTCTCTTTACTCGTTAGGTAATACATCATCTCGTAACTAACTCATTAGCTACATTGCTTGCAAGGCTTATAGTGATGTGCATTACCGAGAGGGCCCAGAGATACCTCTCCGACAATCGGAGTGACAAAACCTAATCTCGAAATACGCCAACCCAATGTGTACCTTCGGAGACACCTGTAGTACTCCTTTATAATCACCCAGTTATGTTGTGACGTTTGGTAGTACCCAAAGTGTTCCTCCGGTAAACGGGAGTTGCATAATCTCATAGTTACAGGAACATGTATAAGTCATGAAGAAAGCAATAGCAATATACTAAACGATCAAGTGCTAGGCTAACGGAATGGGTCATGTCAATCACATCATTCTCCTAATGATGTGATCCCGTTAATCAAATGACAACACATGTCTATGGTTAGGAAACATAACCATCTTTGATTAATGAGCTAGTCAAGTAGAGGCATACTAGTGACTATATGTTTGTCTATGTATTCACACATGTATTATGTTTCCGGTTAATATAATTCTAGCATGAATAATAAACATTTATCATGATATGAGGAAATAAATAATAAATTTATTATTGCCTCTAGGGCATATTTCCTTCAACTAGTGTATGATACTATCTTTAATTATAGTGCATAGTATAATAGAGTAGTATCATAGATGATCATATTTATTGCCATGCATGACACAAATTAGCATCGCATTTAACATGATACAGTTTCTACCTATATGTTAATCTAACCCTCTCTATAATCTTTATTTCTTTGCCACATTAGCATACTTATTTCCGAGTGCATGATATCGGCTATGATACCACCACTATGGCCAGCCTTATAGTGGGGAGTATCATATACTATAGTATCATGCATATGATACTAGTGTATGATACTACGTACGTACCTTCATAGTGCATAGTATCATAGAGTAGTATATATCATAGATGACCGTATTTATGGCCATGCATGACACAATGCAGTATAGCATTTATTATGTTACAATATCTACCTATGTTACTTCTTTGCCACATCATCATATTTGCTATTCCTGAGTGTATGATACCATCTATGATACCCGCACTATGGCCACCCTAAGGCTGGTCATAATGGGAGTATCATAAGTGGTATCATGCATGCCAACTAGACTTTTTGGATGATGTGGCACACAGTTAAATGAGGAAAGAGAGGGTGTAATATTATACCATGATACCGTATCATATTAAATGTTGTACTACTTTGTGTCATGCATGGCAATTAATAAGGCAACCTAAGGTACTAACTTATGATACTATGCATGCATTATGGAGGTAGTATCATATACTTGTATCATGCATATATATATATATATGATACTAGTCTATGATACTACCTCACTAATGCATAGTATCATAGAGTAGTATCATGTAGTACTTTATTTATTGTCATGCATGACACATAGTAGCATAGCATTTATTATGATATGGTATCATGATATGATACTTAAACCTCTCTTTCTTCATTTAATTCTATCATAGCTCATCAAAATTGCTTAGTTGGCATGCATGATACTAGCTATGATACTCCCATTACGATCAGCCTAGCAAAGAAGGTGTACAAATAATTTGTGCATCACTTTGTGAGTTTTCATCCGTTTGTTCGAGAAGAGGGGAGAAGTTTCACACATTTTGGCCGCGAGGTGCAGCCACAGGCGTATGCCTAGTTGGTATTTTAATTACAGGAAATTTAGATGGAGTCCAGAAATCATCAGAATCGATGTGTGCCTATGGCTTGCTCTCACGACCCCGTGGAAAAAAATTGGTAAAGTTTGACACAAGTTTTGATGATCACTCCTTCCAAATCGGAGCATCTCACATGAAGTATCATGGTTTCCAAAAGGAGACATGTCAATTCAAACTCCAGTGGCCGGTGACTTCATTGTTTGGCCTCATAAAAATTTCCACGGTACGCAATCACCATTATACCACGGGTTTGATTTTCTGGCGCATTTCAGGTATCATTAGCTATATTAAGACATTTTTTAAGTTTAACGTGCATTTTGTGCATAAAAATAAAATTACAACCGGAACTACATGTGTTATCAAAAGGGGTGAGGATCGTCGTTTAATCTGGGAGCATCCAACGGTGTAGACGTACGATCCGTGGGGTTTGGGTTCTGGCCAATCAAAAAGCATGACTTAGTTCACGGGCGGGTTTGGTCGGCACACAGCTTTCATCAATGAACCGTGTGCCATTTGCAAACTAGATTTCATATTTTTGTTCACACATACTGTAGTGAGATCAATTGAGTGTGCTACCTCTATGATATAATAATAATAACAACAAAAAACATTTCATATTCATTGCCTGAGCTGATAACATATCAAGGTCAACATATTAACGGATCTTACATCAACAGAAAACCGGGCATAACTCACAAATTTAGTACACGCAACAGTTCTAAATTGAACAAATTAAGTTGCAGGGTAGGCACAAAGACTAGTCTTATGGCTTAATTTCCATGTACATGGGGGAACTGGGATCATTACAATGACCCCGAATGAACTTGGGTTTTCTGATGATTTTATGCTTCTCTGTTACACGGGTGTGTGATCCCTTGGCTCGCACCTCAGCAAATTCATCGTACTCGTCCTCATCAGCAACATCGTCGACACCGAGTACCCTCCTCTTTCCATGCATCACTACATGGCAGTTCTTACGCAAGGGGTCTTCCACAAAGAAAATATGGGTAGCATCGCTGGCAAGAATGAATGGGTCCGCGTGATATGCCATCGTTGTCCTTTTCACAAAAAATACCATATGGGCTGTCTATAATGATCACACACAATTCTGGTTACCAACCTGTTTGTCGGGTATTACACACATCTTGTTACGCCGAATCATTTGTGTTCACCTTGATCATCACAAACGGTTCATCGGAGCAAACTATATGCCGTATATCGCACACACCTTGTTCTGGCTGCCATTTCTGTTGTTTTGTCTCATTGCAAACAGTTCATATGGATCAACCGTATGCCCCACATCGCACACGCAACTAAAATCTGAACCACGTTTGATGTATCATTCATTGCAAATGTTTTGCATCTTTTTTGATGGCTTCTTTACATCACCATTTGTGATTAATGCATCGCACATAGTTTCGTCAAAGGGTCTCTCATCGTAGTGTCGCGTTAGCAGTATCCTGCAATAGTGCATGCACATATGGCCATTCAAATATATTTTAGCATGAATTATTATTGTTGACAATTATCTCTATGATAAATAAGTTGGGAGGCGGGACATTAAGCCCCTATCTTTCTCTCTGTTCAATGGATGCTATTTGTTTAAAAAATACGATTTGAGTATTAGAAATCATAGAAGACAATATAATATTGAGTATGTGGAGCCCTTACTTAGACTTTTTTGAAAATAAGTTCAATTGCAATTGTTTGGTGACTAAGAACATAGCTTGTTAAGTTTCAAGAGAATGCATTGTTTGAACCATAACATGTGAATTGATTGCTACTTTATCATGATGAGTTTTATAAGAAAGAGTTGTTGTTATGACGCTAGGAAAAGTGACTGAAATTATCATCGATCAAACTTATGCACTATGGTAGCATTCACACTTCATAAGTTATTTCTTTTATCATTTACCTACTCGAGGACGAGCAGGATTAAGCTTGGGGATGTTGATACGTCTCTAATGTATCTCTAATTTATGAAGTATGCATGCCATGTTTACAACAATTCTATATGGTTTTGGTATGATTTGAATGGAACTAATCCGGACTGACGATGTTTTCAGCAGTACTACCGTGGTGTTGTTTTTGTGCACAAATAAAAGTTCTCGAAGTGGGTTGAAACTTTTTGACAATTTTTTGGAACAAAAGAGACCCCCGAAGCTTCGCTAGAGGATCAGAAGAGCCACAAGGTGCCCACGAGGCACTTGGACGCGCCCAGGGGTGATGGTGTCGTGGTGCCTCGTCGGCCCATCTTAGCCCCTCTTGATGAGAGACCAATGGAAAAAATTCCAATAAATAAAGAAACCCCATAAATAACCCTAGAACTTCGACTCCTCCGTCGCAAGCCTCTGCACCTCCATGATCTCATCTACAACCCTTTCCAG